>NC_034190.2:76523-86523 GCF_002021735.2 Oncorhynchus kisutch | reverse complement strand
GTAGCCAAAAGGAGCTACCCCCGAAGTCCGTGTGGAATCTGCTTTCCTCACAGTCTCACACGGGTCTAGGGGTAGCCCAGCCACGACGCGTTTCTGCCTTACTCGGCTTCATCAGGTAGCAGGGAGGAGAATATATAAATAAAATTGAAATAAAAGGTGCAAAAAGTAGTAAAAATGTATGTATATATATCTACATGTACAGTAGGGTGTACTGTGCAATTTACTTGCCTTGAATGTAGTCCTGGTTGGATGTGTGGAGCGAAATGTTTACTGTCCGGTGGTCTCCTCGTAAAGTTGTGAGGAGAGCTAACTCTCCGGTGTGTGCGCGTGTGGGAATATGGCTTAGGGTTATTTCGATTGGTCTGTACTGTTACTAGGTAGGATAGCCGCTAACAGGTTGTGGTGTGGAGGAATCAGATGAAGGTGAGAGTGGAATGGGGATGCAGTCAAGTGGATGGGCAGTTAGAGTGGAGGTCAAGCACATCTAATAACAATGCCATGGAGACCCAATGTGATAAATGTTCAACCTTGTAGTGACACAAGCTTTTCAAATGTTATTTGGTAGGAATGAAGAGTGGAGTGTGACAAAATAGGAGACACAATACATTGTAAGGGACAGACAGGGTTAACAACATGAGGTCAGGTACAGATACATGTACACACACAAACATACACAGAGGGGTTGGAACTGGGGTTGCAGTTCGGGTTAGGGGCCAGGGCTAAGGTCAGAGACGGTATTAAGAATGGTAGGGGTTGGATTGGCCAAGGTTAGAGTTGGAGTGGTTTAAGGCTAAGGTTGAGGTCCAAATAAGAATGGTCAGGGCTAGATTTAGAGTAGGATGGTTAAGGTGAGGGTTAAGGTTAGGGTTGGGGTTGGAATAGTTACAGTTAGGGTTGGAGTTATTCAGGTTGGGGTTAAGGTCAAAGTAAGAAGGCTGGGGTTAGGTTCAGTGTTGAATATTTTGGTGTTTTGCCCGTGTGAGAGAGGTTTTATTTTTGGGAAGGCCTCTGTCGTGGATCCCTGTGGGGAATTGTATAGGAGAAGTAGACTCTTTGCTTTTGGGGTGCTGTTTGGGTTGTGGGTGTCTGAGAGGTACCAGGTGAATTTTAAGTAGGACTAGAAGTCCTGGGGGTCAAGAGGAGCCATACGTGGAGTTCCTGTGATGTGTAGAAGTATAATAGATCCTCCTGTGGAAAGTGTGTATTTGACCTACGTGTCACCATTGACTTGTGTGTTAGCGTTGGGAGCGGTCTGCTCTGGTAGGGGGTTTGGGGTTGGAAATACCCGAAGGTAAGGTTCTGTGGGTCCAGGAAAGGTAGAGGGTAGAGTGGACATCTGTGGGTTCCTATAGAATTTTTAGTTGGGGTTCTGGGTAAACCATAGGTCTGGTGATAGGTCTTTGAATGTGGTTGAGTTATTTTTCCTCCGATTTTTGTTGGGTCACGTTGCTTATATGCAGTAAGGTACGATGTGCAGGGAAAAGTAGTGGCCGTGGTTTTTAGGTATTTTTGTGGTGTTAGAGGGCATGAACCTTGTTTATTTAATAAGGGGTAGTGGCAGATAGGATAACTAGGGGGGTGTTCCTTTTACCCGGATCGAAAATGGTGTTGTTTTTATCTTTTCTAGTTGGCGCTTGTTAGCGGAGTTTTAGCTTTGATCGCGTTCGTGTCCACTTGGGTTCAGGGATATGCGGTAGATTTGGCTGTTTTGCGGTGTTCAAGTCCACTTGGATTATGGGATGTACGGGTCCGAAAAAGCTTTTTTATGCTGTTTCCAGTTTTTTTTATATGGGTGGGGGTCTTACCTAGGTTTTTGGTATGTGGGTGTATGGTGCAGGGGTGTGAGTGTGGTGGGCCTATAATGTAATTTGTATCATTTTGCTCCTAAGTTGGAGATACGTTTGTCAGGATGGGTAAAAAGTCTCTTACACCTGTGTCAGTGTAGTGAGTCCAGTTCTTTGTTGAAAAAGGTCTTTGTCTTTAGCTAAAAGAGGTAGTGTCTGGAGAAAAAAAAGGGCCTTTAGTCTTGAGTAAAAAAAGGTGGTATCTTTGAGAAAAAATCCTCTTTAGCTGAAGGAGGGTAGTGTCTTAAAAAGGTCTTAGTCTAGAGTAAAAAAGGGGGGGGGGGTCTTTGAGAGAGATCTTCTTTAGTGGAAAAAGGTAAGATCTTGGAGAAGGGGTCTTCTTTCGTTGAGAAAAAAGGGGGGGGATTCCTTTTGTTGAAAAACGGGGGGGGTGGGGGTAGTGTTCATCAAAAAATAGTTTTTGAGTATGTTGTAGTAGAGTCCAGGTTCTTTGGGAAAAAAGGCTTTGGGGTTGATGAAAATAGTAGGTGGTATACATCCAGGGGTCAGGAGTAGAGTAGGGTTATTTTAGTTGGTATATAATCTAATGATAATTTTTTACCTATTCACCATCAAACCAATCCTGAGGGTGCAAGGGTGGAGAAGAAACCCTTGTATAAGGCCGGATTTGGGAGGATCCCAGTGAGTGTAAGGGATAAAAAAGTCCTTAGCTTGCTGCGTCCATACCCAACACCTAGCAACGCAGCGGTGACTCGCCATTGGTTTGGTTTCTAGTTTTGAGTCGGTTGATCCACTTCCATCTCTGACACGTGGAAACCGGAGGGGGGAAGGGAGGGGTTGCACTCCACATCATATACGCGCAGGTCGGAGGGTACGGGCGCGGCCGGCCAAAGTTGTAGGCCCCATGGTCGCCCACTTGTAGATTAACCCGTTGGTTGGGTTAAAGGACTGTCTGTCTGTAGGGTTAGGGTTAGGTATGGTTTTAGAATGGTTAAGGTTAGGGTTTAGGGTTAGGGTAAGATATGGTTTTTTAAGAAGGGTTAAGGTTAGGGTTAAGTTTAGGTATGGGTTTCGGGATGGTTAAGGTTAGGGTTAGGGTTAGGGTAAGGTATAGAAAGGGTTAAGTTTAGGTAGGTCTGTCAACTCAACTTAGGATCAGGCAAAGCCCTTGAGTTGGGTTAGGGTTAGGGTTAGGGTTAGGGTTAGGGTTAGGGGGTTAGGGTTAGGGTTAGGGGGTTAGGGTTAGGGTTAGGGGGTTAGGGTTAGGGTTAGGGTTAGGGTTAGGGTTAGGGTTAGGGTTAGGGTTAGAGGGTTAGAGGGTTAGGGTTAGGGTTAGGGTTAGGGTTAGGGGTTAGGGTTAGGGTTAGGGTTAGGGTTAGGGTTAGGGTTAGGGTTAGGGGTTAGGGTTAGGGTTAGGGTTAGGGTTAGGGTTAGGTTTCTAGTTTTGAGTCGGTTGATCCACTTCCATCTCTGACACGTGGAAACCGGAGGGGGGAAGGGAGGGGTTGCACTCCACATCATATACGCGCAGGTCGGAGGGTACGGGCGCGGCCGGCCAAAGTTGTAGGCCCCATGGTCGCCCACTTGTAGATTAACCCGTTGGTTGGGTTAAAGGACTGTCTGTCTGTAGGGTTAGGGTTAGGTATGGTTTTAGAATGGTTAAGGTTAGGGTTTAGGGTTAGGGTAAGATATGGTTTTTTAAGAAGGGTTAAGGTTAGGGTTAAGTTTAGGTATGGGTTTCGGGATGGTTAAGGTTAGGGTTAGGGTTAGGGTAAGGTATAGAAAAGGTTAAGTTTAGGTAGGTCTGTCAACTCAACTTAGGATCAGGCAAAGCCCTTGAGTTGCGTACCTTATGCAGGTCCGGTCCTCGGTTGGTTGCCATGTGTCCATGTCGAGTGGTATGGTCATGATGTCCAGGTCCGCTATGTCAACGGAAGTGGAAAGCATAGTACAACCTGGGAGTTTACTCTCTTTCGGATCCTTCTTTTTTTAGCTCCATGTTGTCTATGTATTCACTTCAGTGTTCGTCAGTCTTTGGTCCTGGATGTTTTCAATCATGTGTATGATTGGGAGTTATTCCCTTCCAGGATCCTATTTCCAAATCAACCCATGTCTAGTCGAATCCAGCTGGTCTGTAGGGTATACTTGGCGTAGGATCAGGCAAAACCATCGAGTTGCGTACCTTGTGCAGGTCCGGGCCTCAGTCGGTTGCCATGTGTCCCTGTCAAGTGGTCAGTCTATAACAGCCAGTGGTTTGAGCAGACAAAAACCCAGAAGGCGAGCCCTCTATACGGTTGTCATGCATCCGCCCCTGGAGTCACGTCCTGTGTTTCGGTCAGTGTATGGAGGGTTTAGAAACCGGCAAACCTTCTCTGGCTTACGTATGAAACGTCCGGCAGTAGTAGAAGTTAATTGGGTGTTTCCATCCCCACCATCTCAGTCGTGGGTAATTCAGAGGTTTTGGGTAATAGTGACCAGTGGAATTACTCCCTTCCAGGATCGTAACGTTTCCAGAGGTATATCATCCCTAGACAGTGAATTGGTTCGTAGTCCAAGTAAAAAATGGTTCGGTTGTCCAGGCTAAGTGCGGCGGGGTAAGGGGTCCCCCAGCGGGAAATTCCTCTGCGGGGTCCGATACCTCGCCAGACATTATCTGGGCACCCCAGGGGTTATTCGGCAGACGCGATCCTCCAGCCGCAGCGCATAACCCAAAAGCCCCTCTTTTGGGTATCCCAACCCGCTAGGAGGAAACACGCGCTACTGAACCTACTGCCAATCCAGATCTAATCTGGGGTAGATAGTGGTCCAGCGCGTTACGTGAGTCTCCCGTGTGTAGGGGGGCTGGGAGGGTTGAGCCGATAGGTCTGCCAACAGGCCCCAGAGGGGTCCCGAAGGAGTCCGGTCTACCATTTCCTCCCTTCTTCTTGCTTGGTGTATGGTTGGGCCTGATTGCTTAGGGTCCGCTCGCTGCGGGGGAGTCGAATAGCCGGGCCCCCAGAGTAGTTGGAGAAAAAAGGTTCTCGTCCGTTGGGGGTGCTGGTGGGTGTCTCCAAAAAATATTTTTGAAGGGTGGTAGGTAGGTGAAGGTTTTTTGGTCTATTTGTGTTCTATTTTATTGTTTATTTTGGTCAAGGGTCCATGGTCATGGTAACCCTGAGTTCAAGAGACTTTGAAAATAAAATAATATATGTATTTATGTACATATGTATTAATTTTTAATTTGTATTCTTTTGTTTTTTAATTTTTTGGGGGTTGTTTCCTATTGGTCCAGGTTCCATGGTCATGGTAGCCCAAAGAGAAGAACATTTGATATTTTGTTAAATATAAATTGGTTCCCTAGTGATTATTGTTACAGGATCCAAGGGATCAATAAGGATAATTATAAAGTACATTTTTAAGAGTCTGTAATCATTGTAGCTCTCAAATACTATAAAATAACTATTTTATGGTTCTAATGGCCACCTTAATATTCCTAGGGGAGCCTACTGGTAAAAGGGCCGATGGCTAAGTATTAGTGTCTGTCTGTCAGCAGGGTTGGGACCAAGGATGAGGTGGGGGCACACATGCATACACACATGAACATAAAAGGGGATGTGCCTATACACATATTTTTTACATATACAAAAGCATAAACATACAACACAACCAGTGGTGTGAGGGATAGCATACAACGTCACACTCCACTACATCCTAGTGTGTGCATATATATGAGAGCTGTGTAAAAATCCAATTAAGGAAAGTAAAGTGTACAAATAAAAGAGTAGCCAAAAGGAGCTACCCCCGAAGTCCGTGTGGAATCTGCTTTCCTCACAGTCTCACACGGGTCTAGGGGTAGCCCAGCCACGACGCGTTTCTGCCTTACTCGGCTTCATCAGGTAGCAGGGAGGAGAATATATAAATAAAATTGAAATAAAAGGTGCAAAAAGTAGTAAAAATGTATGTATATATATCTACATGTACAGTAGGGTGTACTGTGCAATTTACTTGCCTTGAATGTAGTCCTGGTTGGATGTGTGGAGCGAAATGTTTACTGTCCGGTGGTCTCCTCGTAAAGTTGTGAGGAGAGCTAACTCTCCGGTGTGTGCGCGTGTGGGAATATGGCTTAGGGTTATTTCGATTGGTCTGTACTGTTACTAGGTAGGATAGCCGCTAACAGGTTGTGGTGTGGAGGAATCAGATGAAGGTGAGAGTGGAATGGGGATGCAGTCAAGTGGATGGGCAGTTAGAGTGGAGGTCAAGCACATCTAATAACAATGCCATGGAGACCCAATGTGATAAATGTTCAACCTTGTAGTGACACAAGCTTTTCAAATGTTATTTGGTAGGAATGAAGAGTGGAGTGTGACAAAATAGGAGACACAATACATTGTAAGGGACAGACAGGGTTAACAACATGAGGTCAGGTACAGATACATGTACACACACAAACATACACAGAGGGGTTGGAACTGGGGTTGCAGTTCGGGTTAGGGGCCAGGGCTAAGGTCAGAGACGGTATTAAGAATGGTAGGGGTTGGATTGGCCAAGGTTAGAGTTGGAGTGGTTTAAGGCTAAGGTTGAGGTCCAAATAAGAATGGTCAGGGCTAGATTTAGAGTAGGATGGTTAAGGTGAGGGTTAAGGTTAGGGTTGGGGTTGGAATAGTTACAGTTAGGGTTGGAGTTATTCAGGTTGGGGTTAAGGTCAAAGTAAGAAGGCTGGGGTTAGGTTCAGTGTTGAATATTTTGGTGTTTTGCCCGTGTGAGAGAGGTTTTATTTTTGGGAAGGCCTCTGTCGTGGATCCCTGTGGGGAATTGTATAGGAGAAGTAGACTCTTTGCTTTTGGGGTGCTGTTTGGGTTGTGGGTGTCTGAGAGGTACCAGGTGAATTTTAAGTAGGACTAGAAGTCCTGGGGGTCAAGAGGAGCCATACGTGGAGTTCCTGTGATGTGTAGAAGTATAATAGATCCTCCTGTGGAAAGTGTGTATTTGACCTACGTGTCACCATTGACTTGTGTGTTAGCGTTGGGAGCGGTCTGCTCTGGTAGGGGGTTTGGGGTTGGAAATACCCGAAGGTAAGGTTCTGTGGGTCCAGGAAAGGTAGAGGGTAGAGTGGACATCTGTGGGTTCCTATAGAATTTTTAGTTGGGGTTCTGGGTAAACCATAGGTCTGGTGATAGGTCTTTGAATGTGGTTGAGTTATTTTTCCTCCGATTTTTGTTGGGTCACGTTGCTTATATGCAGTAAGGTACGATGTGCAGGGAAAAGTAGTGGCCGTGGTTTTTAGGTATTTTTGTGGTGTTAGAGGGCATGAACCTTGTTTATTTAATAAGGGGTAGTGGCAGATAGGATAACTAGGGGGGTGTTCCTTTTACCCGGATCGAAAATGGTGTTGTTTTTATCTTTTCTAGTTGGCGCTTGTTAGCGGAGTTTTAGCTTTGATCGCGTTCGTGTCCACTTGGGTTCAGGGATATGCGGTAGATTTGGCTGTTTTGCGGTGTTCAAGTCCACTTGGATTATGGGATGTACGGGTCCGAAAAAGCTTTTTTATGCTGTTTCCAGTTTTTTTTATATGGGTGGGGGTCTTACCTAGGTTTTTGGTATGTGGGTGTATGGTGCAGGGGTGTGAGTGTGGTGGGCCTATAATGTAATTTGTATCATTTTGCTCCTAAGTTGGAGATACGTTTGTCAGGATGGGTAAAAAGTCTCTTACACCTGTGTCAGTGTAGTGAGTCCAGTTCTTTGTTGAAAAAGGTCTTTGTCTTTAGCTAAAAGAGGTAGTGTCTGGAGAAAAAAAAAGGGCCTTTAGTCTTGAGTAAAAAAAGGTGGTATCTTTGAGAAAAAAATCCTCTTTAGCTGAAGGAGGGTAGTGTCTTAAAAAGGTCTTGTCTAGAGTAAAAAGGGGGGGGGGGTCTTTGAGAGAGATCTTCTTTAGTGGAAAAAGGTAAAGATCTTGGAGAAGGGGTTCTTCTTTCGTTGAGAAAAAGGGGGGGGATTCCTTTTGTTGAACAAAACGGGGGGGGTGGGGGTAGTGTTCATCAAAAAATAGTTTTTGAGTATGTTTAGTAGTAGAGTCCAGGTTCTTTGGGAAAAAAGGCCTTTGGGTTGATGAAATAGTAAGGTGGTGATAATCCAGGGGTCAGGAGTAGAGTAGGGTACTTTTAGTGGTATATAATCTAATGATAATTTTTACCTATTCACCATCAAACCAATCCTGAGGGTGCAAGGGTGGAGACGAAACCCTTGTATAAGGCCGGATTTGGGAGGATCCCAGTGAGTGTAAGGGATAAAAAAGTCCTTAGCTTGCTGCGTCCATACCCAACACCTAGCAACGCAGCGGTGACTCGCCATTGGTTTGGTTTCTAGTTTGAGTCGGTTGATCCACTTCCATCTCTGACACGTGGAAACCGGAGGGGGGAAGGGAGGGGTTGCACTCCACATCATATACGCGCAGGTCGGAGGGTACGGGCGCGGCCGGCCAAAGTTGTAGGCCCCATGGTCGCCCACTTGTAGATTAACCCGTTGGTTGGGTTTAAGGACTGTCTGTCTGTAGGGTTAGGGTTAGGTATGGTTTTAGAATAGTTAAGGTTAGGGTTTAGGGTTAGGGTAAGATATGGTTTTTTAAGAAGGGTTAGGTTAGGGTTAAGTTTAGGTATGGGTTTCGGGATGGTTAAGGTTAGGGTTAGGGTTAGGGTAAGGTATAGAAGGGTTAGTTAGGTAGGTCTGTCAACTCAACTTAGGATCAGGCAAAGCCCTTGAGTTGGGTTAGGGTTAGGGTTAGGGTTAGGGTTAGGGGGTTAGGGTTTAGGGTTAGGGGGTTAGGGTTAGGGGGTGGTAGGGTTAGGGTTAGGGTTAGAGGGTTAGGGTTAGGGTTAGAGGGTTAGAGGGTTAGGGTTAGGGTTAGGGGTTAGGGTTAGGGTTAGGGTTAGGGGTTAGGGTTAGGGTTAGGGTTAGGGTTAGGGTTAGGGTTTCTCGTTTTGAGTCGGTTGATCCACTTCCATCTCTGACACGTGGGAAACCGGAGGGGGGAAGGGAGGGGTTGCACTCCACATCATATACGCGCAGGTCGGAGGGTACGGGCGCGGCCGGCCAAAGTTGTAGGCCCATGGTCGCCCACTGTAGATTAACCCGTTGGTTGGGTTAAAGGACTGTCTTGTCTGTAGGGTTAGGGTTAGGTATGGTTTTAGAATGGTTAAGGTTAGGGTTAGGGTTAGGGTAAGATATGGTTTTTTAAGAAGGGTAAGGTTAGGGTTAAGTTTAGGTATGGGTTTCGGGATGGTTAAGGTTAGGGTTAGGGTTAGGGTAAGGTATAGAAAAGGTTAAGTTTAGGTAGGTCTGTCCAACTCAACTTAGGATCAGGCAAAGCCCTTGAGTTGCGTACCTTATGCAGGTCCGGTCCTCGGTTGGTTTGCCATGTGTCCATGTCGAAGTGGTATGGTCATGATGTCCAGGTCGCTATGTCAACGGAAGTGGAAGCATAGTACAACCTGGGAGTTTACTCTCTTTCGGATCCTTCTTTTTTTAGCTCCATGTTGTCTATGTATTCACTTCAGTGTTCGTCCGTCTTTGGTCCTGGATGTTTTCAATCATGTGTATGATTGGAGTTATTTCCCTCCAGGATCCTATTTCCAATCAACCTGTCTAGTCGAATCCAGCTGGTCTGTAGGGTATACTTGGCGTAGGATCAGGAAAACCATCGAGTTGCGTACCTTGTGCAGGTCCGGGCCTCAGTCGGTTGCCATGTGTCCCTGTCAAGTGGTCAGTCTATAACAGCCAGTGGTTTGAGCAGGACAATAACAACCCAAGCAGGCGAAGCCCTCTATACGGCTGTCATGCATCCCGCCCCTTGGCAGTCACGTCCTGTTCTGTTTCGGTCCGTGTATGGAGGGTTTAGAAACGGCAACATCCTTTCTCTGGCTCACGTAATGAACGTCCGGCAGTAGTAGAAGTTAATTGGGTGTTTCCATCCCCACCATCTCAGTCGTGGTAATTCAGAGGTTTTGGGTAATAGTGACCAGTGGAATTACTCCCTTCCAGGATCGTAACGTTTCCAGAGGTATATCATCCCTAGACAGTGAATTGGTTCGTAGTCCAAGTTAAAAAATGGTTATCGGTTGTCCAGGCTAAGTGCGGCGGGGTAAGGGGTCCCCCAGCGGGAATTCCTTGCTGCGGGTCCGATACCTCGCCAGTAGTCATATCTGGGCACCCAGGGGTATTCG
>NC_034190.2:0-76423 GCF_002021735.2 Oncorhynchus kisutch | reverse complement strand
ACCTGGTCCTGGTCCTATATAATGACCTGGTCCTGGTCCTTATAATGACCTGGTCCTAGTCCTTTATAATGACCTGTCCTAGTCCTATATAATGACCTGGTCCTAGTCCTATATAATGACCTGGTCCTATATAATGACCTGGTCCTGGTCCTATATAATGACCTGGTCCTAGTCCTTTATAATGACCTGTCCTAGTCCCTATTATACCTGGTCCTAGTCCTATATAATGACCTGGTCCTATATAATGACCTGGTCCTGTCCTATATAATGACCTGGTCCTATATAATGACCTGGTCCTAGTCCTATATAATGACCTGGTCCTATATAATGACCTGGTCCTAGTCCTATATAATGACCTGGTCCTATATAATGACCTGGTCCTAGTCCTATATAATGACCTGGTCCTAGTCCTATATAATGACCTGGGCCTAGTCCTATATAATGACCTGGTCCTATATAATGACCTGGTCCTAGTCCTATATAATGACCTGGTCCTAGTCCTATATAATGACCTGGTCCTAGTCCTATATAATGACCTGGTCCTATATAATGACCTGGTCCTAGTCCTATATAATGACCTGGTCCTATATAATGACCTGGTCCTAGTCCTATATAATGACCTGGTCCTAGTCCTATATAATGACCTGGTCCTAGTCCTATATAATGACCTGGTCCTAGTCCTATATAATGACCTGGTCCTATATAATGACCTGGTCCTAGTCCTTTATAATGACCTGGTCCTATATAATGTCCTGGTCCTATATAATGACCTGGTCCTAGTCCTATATAATGACCTGGTCCTATATAATGACCTGGTCCTGGTCCTATATAATAACCTGGTCCTATATAATGACCTGGTCCTATATAATGACCTGGTCCTATAATGACCTGGTCCTTTATAATGACCTGGTCCTATATAATGACCTGGTCCTGGTCCTATATAATGACCTGGTCCTAGTCCTATATAATAACCTGGTCCTATATAATGACCTGGTCCTATATAATGACCTGGTCCTATATATGACCTGGTCCTTATAATGACCTGGTCCTATATATGACCTGGTCCTGGTCCTATATAATGACCTGGTCCTAGTCCTATATAATGACCTGGTCCTAGTCCTTATAATGACCTGGTCCTAGTCCTATATAATGCCTGGTCCTAGTCCTATATAATGACCTGGTCCTATATAATGACCTGGTCCTGGTCCTATATAATAACCTGGTCCTATATAATGACCTGGTCCTATATAATGACCTGGTCCTTTATAATGACCTGGTCCTATATAATGACCTGGTCCTATATAATGACCTGGTCCTGGTCCTATATAATGACCTGGTCCTAGTCCTATATAATGACCTGGTCCTAGTCCTATATAATGACCTGGTCCTAGTCCTATATAATGACCTGGTCCTATATAATGACCTGGTCCTGGTCCTATATAATAACCTGGTCCTATATAATGACCTGGTCCTATAATGACCTGGTCCTATATAATGACCTGGTCCTAGTCCTATATAATGACCTGGTCCTAGTCCTATATAATGACCTGGTCCTAGTCCTATATAATGACCTGGTCCTAGTCCTATATAATGACCTGGTCCTAGTCCTATATAATGACCTGGTCCTAGTCCTATATAATGACCTGGTCCTATATAATGACCTGGTCCTAGTCCTATATAATGGCCTGGTCCTAGTCCTATATAATGACCTGGTCCTAGTCCTATATAATGACCTGGTCCTATATAATGACCTGGTCCTATATAATAACCTGGTCCTATATAATGACCTGGTCCTATATAATGACCTGGTCCTATAATGACCTGGTCCTTTATAATGACCTGGTCCTATATAATGACCTGGTCCTGGTCCTATATAATGACCTGGTCCTGGTCCTATATAATGACCTGGTCCTGGTCCTTTATAATGACCTGGTCCTAGTCCTTTATAATGACCTGGTCCTAGTCCTATATAATGACCTGGTCCTAGTCCTATATAATGACCTGGTCCTATATAATGACCTGGTCCTGGTCCTATATAATGACCTGGTCCTAGTCCTTTATAATGACCTGGTCCTAGTCCTATATAATGACCTGGTCCTAGTCCTATATAATGACCTGTCCTATATAATGACCTGGTCCTAGTCCTATATAATGACCTGGTCCTATATAATGACCTGGTCCTAGTCCTATATAATGACCTAGTCCTATATATGACCTGGTCCTAGTCCTATATAATGACCTGGTCCTATATAATGACCTGGTCCTAGTCCTATATAATGACCTGGTCCTAGTCCTATATAATGACCTGGTCCTAGTCCTTTATAATGACCTGGTCCTATATAATGACCTGGTCCTAGTCCTATATAATGACCTGGTCCTAGTCCTATATAATGACCTGGTCCTAGTCCTATATAATGACCTAGTCCTATATAATGACCTGGTCCTAGTCCTATATAATGACCTGGTCCTATATAATGACCTGGTCCTAGTCCTATATAATGACCTGGTCCTAGTCCTATATAATGACCTGGTCCTAGTCCTATATAATGACCTGGTCCTAGTCCTATAATACCTGTCCTGGTCCTTTATAATGACCTGGTCCTAGTCCTATATAATGACCTGGTCCTATATAATGACCTGGTCCTAGTCCTTTATAATGACCTGGTCCTATATAATGTCCTGGTCCTATATAATGACCTGGTCCTAGTCCTATATAATGACCTGGTCCTATATAATGACCTGGTCCTGGTCCTATATAATAACCTGGTCCTATATAATGACCTGGTCCTATATAATGACCTGGTCCTATAATGACCTGGTCCTTTATAATGACCTGGTCCTATATAATGACCTGGTCCTGGTCCTATATAATGACCTGGTCCTAGTCCTATATAATAACCTGGTCCTATATAATGACCTGGTCCTATATAATGACCTGGTCCTATAATGACCTGGTCCTTTATAATGACCTGGTCCTATATAATGACCTGGTCCTGGTCCTATATAATGACCTGGTCCTAGTCCTATATAATGACCTGGTCCTAGTCCTTTATAATGACCTGGTCCTAGTCCTATATAATGGCCTGGTCCTAGTCCTATATAATGACCTGGTCCTATATAATGACCTGGTCCTGGTCCTATATAATAACCTGGTCCTATATAATGACCTGGTCCTATATAATGACCTGGTCCTTTATAATGACCTGGTCCTATATAATGACCTGGTCCTATATAATGACCTGGTCCTAGTCCTATATAATGACCTGGTCCTAGTCCTATATAATGACCTGGTCCTATATAATGACCTGGTCCTGGTCCTATATAATAACCTGGTCCTATATAATGACCTGGTCCTATAATGACCTGGTCCTATATAATGACCTGGTCCTGGTCCTATATAATGACCTGGTCCTAGTCCTATATAATGACCTGGTCCTAGTCCTATATAATGACCTGGTCCTAGTCCTATATAATGGCCTGGTCCTAGTCCTATATAATGACCTGGTCCTAGTCCTATATAATGACCTGGTCCTATATAATGACCTGGTCCTAGTCCTATATAATGACCTGGTCCTATATAATGACCTGGTCCTAGTCCTATATAATGACCTGGTCCTATATAATAACCTGGTCCTAGTCCTATATAATGACCTGGTCTTATATAATGACCTGGTCCTAGTCCTATATATGACCTGGTCCTATATAATGACCTGGTCCTAGTCCTATATAATACCTGGTCCTAGTCCTATATAATGACCTGGTCCTATATAATGACCTGGTCCTGGTCCTATATAATGACCTGGTCCTAGTCCTTATAATGACCTGGTCCTAGTCCTATATAATGACCTGGTCCTATATAATGACCTGGTCCTAGTCCTATATAATGGCCTGGTCCTAGTCCTATATAATGACCTGGTCCTAGTCCTATATAATGACCTGGTCCTATATAATGACCTGGTCCTAGTCCTATATAATGACCTGGTCCTATATAATGACCTGGTCCTAGTCCTATATAATGACCTGGTCCTATATAATAACCTGGTCCTAGTCCTATATAATGACCTGGTCCTATATAATGACCTGGTCCTAGTCCTATATAATGACCTGGTCCTATATAATGACCTGGTCCTAGTCCTATATAATAACCTGGTCTAGTCCTATATAATGACCTGGTCCTATATAATGACCTGGTCCTAGTCCTATATAATGACCTGGTCCTAGTCCTATATAATGACCTGGTCCTATATAATGACCTGGTCCTAATAATACCTGGTCCTATATAATGACCTGGTCCTATATAATGACCTGGTCCTATATAATAACCTGGTCCTAGTCCTATATAATGACCTGGTCCTATATAATGACCTGGTCCTAGTCCTATATAATGACCTGGTCCTAGTCCTATATAATGACCTGGTCCTAGTCCTATATAATACCTGGTCCTATAATAACCTGGTCCTATAATGACCTGGTCCTATATAATAACCTGGTCCTATAATGACCTGGTCCTAGTCCTATATAATGACCTGGTCCTAGTCCTATATAATACCTGGTCCTAGTCCTATATAATGCCCTGGTCCTGGTCCTATATAATGACCTGGTCCTAGTCCTATATAATGACCTGGTCCTAGTCCTATATAATGACCTGGTCCTATATAATGACCTGGTCCTAGTCCTATATAATGACCTGGTCCTATATAATGACCTGGTCCTAGTCCTATATAATGACCTGGTCCTGGTCCTATATAATGTCCTGGTCCTTTATAATGACCTGGTCCTAGTCCTATATAATGACCTGGTCCTAGTCCTTTATAATGACCTGGTCCTATATAATGTCCTGGTCCTATATAATGACCTGGTCCTATATAATGACCTGGTCCTATATAATGACCTGGTCCTGGTCCTATATAATAACCTGGTCCTATATAATGACCTGGTCCTATATAATGACCTGGTCCTATAATGACCTGGTCCTTTATAATGACCTGGTCCTATATAAGGACCTGGTCCAGGTCCTTTATAATGACCTGGTCCTAGTCCTATATAATCGCCTGGTCCTATATAATGACCTGGTCCTGGTCCTATATAATAACCTGGTCCTATATAATGACCTGGTCCTATAATGACCTGGTCCTATATAATGACCTGGTCCTATATAATGACCTGGTCCTAGTCCTATATAATGGCCTGGTCCTAGTCCTATATAATGACCTGGTCCTAGTCCTATATAATGACCTGGTCCTATATAATGACCTGGTCCTAGTCCTATATAATGACCTGGTCCTATATAATGACCTGGTCCTAGTCCTATATAATGACCTGGTCCTAGTCCTATATAATGACCTGGTCCTATATAATGACCTGGTCCTATATAATGACCTGGTCCTAGTCCTATATAATGACCTGGTCCTATATAATGACCTGGTCCTAGTCCTATATAATAACCTGGTCCTAGTCCTATATAATGACCTGGTCCTATATAATGACCTGGTCCTAGTCCTATATAATGACCTGGTCCTAGTCCTATATAATGACCTGGTCCTATATAATGACCTGGTCCTATATAATAACCTGGTCCTATATAATGACCTGGTCCTATATAATGACCTGGTCCTATATAATAACCTGGTCCTAGTCCTATATAATGACCTGGTCCTATATAATGACCTGGTCCTATATAATGACCTGGTCCTAGTCCTATATAATAACCTGGTCCTAGTCCTATATAATAACCTGGTCCTATATAATAACCTGGTCCTATAATGACCTGGTCCTATATAATGACCTGGTCCTATATAATGACCTGGTCCTAGTCCTATATAATGGCCTGGTCCTAGTCCTATATAATGACCTGGTCCTAGTCCTATATAATGACCTGGTCCTATATAATGACCTGGTCCTAGTCCTATATAATGACCTGGTCCTATATAATGACCTGGTCCTAGTCCTATATAATGACCTGGTCCTATATAATAACCTGGTCCTAGTCCTATATAATGACCTGGTCTATATAATGACCTGGTCCTAGTCCTATATAATGACCTGGTCCTATATAATGACCTGGTCCTAGTCCTATATAATACCTGGTCCTAGTCCTATATAATGACCTGGTCCTATATAATGACCTGGTCCTGGTCCTATATAATGACCTGGTCCTAGTCCTTTATAATGACCTGGTCCTAGTCCTATATAATGACCTGGTCCTATATAATGACCTGGTCCTAGTCCTATATAATGACCTGGTCCTAGTCCTATATAATGACCTGGTCCTAGTCCTATATAATGACCTGGTCCTATATAATGACCTGGTCCTATATAATGACCTGGTCCTAGTCCTATATAATGACCTGGTCCTATATAATGACCTGGTCCTAGTCCTATATAATGACCTGGTCCTATATAATAACCTGGTCCTAGTCCTATATAATGACCTGGTCCTATATAATGACCTGGTCCTAGTCCTATATAATGACCTGGTCCTATATAATGACCTGGTCCTAGTCCTATATAATAACCTGGTCCTAGTCCTATATAATGACCTGGTCCTATATAATGACCTGGTCCTAGTCCTATATAATGACCTGGTCCTAGTCCTATATAATGACCTGGTCCTATATAATGACCTGGTCCTATATAATAACCTGGTCCTATATAATGACCTGGTCCTATATAATGACCTGGTCCTATATAATAACCTGGTCCTAGTCCTATATAATGACCTGGTCCTATATAATGACCTGGTCCTAGTCCTATATAATGACCTGGTCCTAGTCCTATATAATGACCTGGTCCTAGTCCTATATAATAACCTGGTCCTATATAATAACCTGGTCCTATAATGACCTGGTCCTATATAATAACCTGGTCCTATAATGACCTGGTCCTAGTCCTATATAATGACCTGGTCCTAGTCCTATATAATGACCTGGTCCTATATAATGACCTGGTCCTGGTCCTATATAATAACCTGGTCCTATATAATGACCTGGTCCTATATAATGACCTGGTCCTATAATGACCTGGTCCTTTATAATGACCTGGTCCTATATAATGACCTGGTCCTGGTCCTATATAATGACCTGGTCCTAGTCCTTTATAATGACCTGGTCCTAGTCCTATATAATGGCCTGGTCCTAGTCCTATATAATGACCTGGTCCTATATAATGACCTGGTCCTGGTCCTATATAATAACCTGGTCCTATATAATGACCTGGTCCTATATAATGACCTGGTCCTTTATAATGACCTGGTCCTTTATAATGACCTGGTCCTATATAATGACCTGGTCCTAGTCCTTTATAATGACCTGTTCCTAGTCCTATATAATGGCCTGGTCCTAGTCCTATATAATGACCTGGTCCTAGTCCTATATAATGACCTGGTCCTAGTCCTATATAATGACCTGGTCCTATATAATGACCTGGTCCTGGTCCTATATAATAACCTGGTCCTATATAATGACCTGGTCCTATAATGACCTGGTCCTATATAATGACCTGGTCCTGGTCCTATATAATGACCTGGTCCTAGTCCTTTATAATGACCTGGTCCTAGTCCTATATAATGACCTGGTCCTATATAATGACCTGGTCCTAGTCCTATATAATGGCCTGGTCCTAGTCCTATATAATGACCTGGTCCTAGTCCTATATAATGACCTGGTCCTATATAATGACCTGGTCCTAGTCCTATATAATGACCTGGTCCTATATAATGACCTGGTCCTAGTCCTATATAATGACCTGGTCCTATATAATAACCTGGTCCTAGTCCTATATAATGACTGGTCTTATATAATGACCTGGTCCTAGTCCTATATAATGACCTGGTCCTATATAATGAACCTGGTCCTAGTCCTATATAATAACCTGGTCCTAGTCCTATATAATGACCTGGTCCTATATAATGACCTGGTCTGGTCCTATATAATGACCTGGTCCTAGTCCTTTATAATGACCTGTCCCTAGTCCTATATAATGACCTGGTCCTATAATAATGACCTGGTCCTAGTCCTATATAATGGCCTGGTCCAGTCCTATATAATGACCTGGTCCTATATAATGACCTGGTCCTATATAATGACCTGGTCCTAGTCCTATATAATGACCTGGTCCTATATAATGACCTGGTCCTAGTCTATATAATGACCTGGTCCTATATAATAACCTGGTCCTAGTCCTATATAATGACCTGGTCCTATATAATGACCTGGTCTCTAGTCTATATAATGACCTGGTCTATATAATGACCTGGTCCTAGTCCTATATAATAACCTGGTCCTAGTCTATTAATGACCTGGTCCTATATAATGACCTGGTCCTAGTCCTATATAATGACCTGGTCCTAGTCCTATATAATGACCTGGTCTATATAATGACCTTGGTCCTATATAATAACCTGGTCCTATATAATGACCTGGTCCTATATAATGACCTGGTCCTATATAATAACCTGGTCCTAGTCCTATATAATGACCTGGTCCTATATAATGACCTGGTCCTAGTCCTATATAATGAACCTGGTCCTAGTCCTATATAATGACCTGGTCCTAGTCCTATATAATAACCTGGTCCTATATAATAACCTGGTCCTATAATGACCTGGTCCTATATAATAACCTGGTCCTATAATGACCTGGTCCTAGTCCTATATAATGAACTGGTCCTAGTCCTATATAAATAACCTGGTCCTAGTCCTATATAATGCCCTGGTCCTGGTCCTATATAATGGCCTGGTCCTAGTCCTATATAATGACCTGGTCCTAGTCCTATATAATGACCTGGTCCTATATAATGACCTGGTCCTAGTCCTATATAATGACCTGGTCCTATATAATGACCTGGTCCTAGTCCTATATAATGACCTGGTCCTAGTCCTATATAATGTCCTGGTCCTTTATAATGACCTGGTCCTATATAATGTCCTGGTCCTTTATAATGACCTGGTCCTAGTCCTATATAATGACCTGGTCCTAGTCCTTTATAATGACCTGGTCCTATATAATGTCCTGGTCCTATAATGACCTGGTCCTATATAAGGACCTGGTCCTATATAATGACCTGGTCCTGGTCCTATATAATAACCTGGTCCTATATAATGACCTGGTCCTATAATGACCTGGTCCTATATAATGACCTGGTCCTAGTCCTATATAATCGCCTGGTCCTATATAATGACCTGGTCCTGGTCCTATATAATAACCTGGTCCTAGTCCTATATAATCGCCTGGTCCTATATAATGACCTGGTCCTATAATGACCTGGTCCTATATAATGACCTGGTCCTAGTCCTATATAATCGCCTGGTCCTATATAATGACCTGGTCCAGGTCCTTTATAATGACCTGGTCCTAGTCCTATATAATCGCCTGGTCCTATATAATGACCTGGTCCTGTCCTATATAATAACCTGGTCCTATATAATGACCTGGTCCTATAATGACCTGGTCCTAGTCCTTTATAATGACCTGGTCCTAGTCCTATATAATAACCTGGTCCTATATAATGACCTGGTCCTATAATGACCTGGTCCTATATAATGACCTGGTCCTATATAATGACCTGGTCCTGGTCCTATATAATGACCTGGTCCTAGTCCTTTATAATGACCTGGTCCTAGTCCTATATAATGACCTGGTCCTATATAATGACCTGGTCCTAGTCCTATATAATGGCCTGGTCCTAGTCCTATATAATGACCTGGTCCTAGTCCTATATAATGACCTGGTCCTATATAATGACCTGGTCCTAGTCCTATATAATGACCTGGTCCATATAATGACCTGGTCCTAGTCCTATATAATGACCTGGTCCTAGTCCTATATAATGACCTGGTCCTATAATGACCTGGTCCTAATATAATGACCTGGTCCTAGTCCTATATAATGACCTGGTCCTATATAATGACCTGGTCCTAGTCCTAGATAATAACCTGGTCCTAGTCCTATAGTAATGGACCTGGTCCTATATAATGACCTGGTCCTAGTCCTATATAATGACCTGGTCCTAGTCCTATATAATGACCTGGTCCTATATAATGACCTGGTCCTATATAATAACCTGGTCCTATATAATGACCTGGTCCTATATAATGACCTGGTCCTATATAATAACCTGGTCCTAGTCCTATATAATGACCTGGTCCTATATAATGACCTGGTCCTAGTCCTATATAATGACCTGGTCCTAGTCCTATATAATAACCTGGTCCTAGTCCTATATAATAACCTGGTCCTATATAATAACCTGTCCTATAAGACCTGGTCCTATATAAGGACCTGGTCCTATATAATGACTGGTCCTAGTCCTATATAATGGCCTGGTCCTAGTCCTATATAATGACCTGGTCCTAGTCCCTATATAATGACCTGGTCCTATATAATGACCTGGTCCTAGTCCTATATAATGACCTGGTCCTATATAATGACCTGGTCCTAGTCCTATATAATGACCTGGTCCTATATAATAACCTGGTCCTAGTCCTATATAATGACCTGGTCTTATATAATGACCTGGTCCTAGTCCTATATAATGACCTGGTCCTATATAATGACCTGGTCCTGGTCCTATATAATAACCTGGTCCTATATAATGACCTGGTCCTATATAATGACCTGGTCCTATAATGACCTGGTCCTTTATAATGACCTGGTCCTATATAATGACCTGGTCCTGGTCCTATATAATGACCTGGTCCTAGTCCTTTATAATGACCTGGTCCTAGTCCTATATAATGGCCTGGTCCTAGTCCTATATAATGACCTGGTCCTATATAATGACCTGGTCCTGGTCCTATATAATAACCTGGTCCTATATAATGACCTGGTCCTATATAATGACCTGGTCCTTTATAATGACCTGGTCCTTTATAATGACCTGGTCCTATATAATGACCTGGTCCTAGTCCTTTATAATGACCTGTTCCTAGTCCTATATAATGGCCTGGTCCTAGTCCTATATAATGACCTGGTCCTAGTCCTATATAATGACCTGGTCCTAGTCCTATATAATGACCTGGTCTATATAATGACCTGGTCCTGGTCCTATATAATAACCTGGTCCATATAATGACCTGGTCCTATAATGACCTGGTCCTATATAATGACCTGGTCCTGGTCCTATATAATGACCTGGTCCTAGTCCTTTATAATGACCTGGTCCTAGTCCTATATAATGACCTGGTCCTATATAATGACCTGGTCCTAGTCCTATATAATGGCCTGGTCCTAGTCCTATATAATGACCTGGTCCTAGTCCTATATAATGACCTGGTCCTATATAATGACCTGGTCCTAGTCCTATATAATGACCTGGTCCTATATAATGACCTGGTCCTAGTCCTATATAATGACCTGGTCCTATATAATAACCTGGTCCTAGTCCTATATAATGACCTGGTCTTATATAATGACCTGGTCCTAGTCCTATATAATGACCTGGTCCTATATAATGACCTGGTCCTAGTCCTATATAATAACCTGGTCCTAGTCCTATATAATGACCTGGTCCTATATAATGACCTGGTCCTGGTCCTATATAATGACCTGGTCCTAGTCCTTTATAATGACCTGGTCCTAGTCCTATATAATGACCTGGTCCTATATAATGACCTGGTCCTAGTCCTATATAATGGCCTGGTCCTAGTCCTATATAATGACCTGGTCCTATATAATGACCTGGTCCTATATAATGACCTGGTCCTAGTCCTATATAATGACCTGGTCCTATATAATGACCTGGTCCTAGTCCTATATAATGACCTGGTCCTATATAATAACCTGGTCCTAGTCCTATATAATGACCTGGTCCTATATAATGACCTGGTCCTAGTCCTATATAATGACCTGGTCCTATATAATGACCTGGTCCTAGTCCTATATAATAACCTGGTCCTAGTCCTATATAATGACCTGGTCCTATATAATGACCTGGTCCTAGTCCTATATAATGACCTGGTCCTAGTCCTATATAATGACCTGGTCCTATATAATGACCTGGTCCTATATAATAACCTGGTCCTATATAATGACCTGGTCCTATATAATGACCTGGTCCTATATAATAACCTGGTCCTAGTCCTATATAATGACCTGGTCCTATATAATGACCTGGTCCTAGTCCTATATAATGACCTGGTCCTAGTCCTATATAATGACCTGGTCCTAGTCCTATATAATAACCTGGTCCTATATAATAACCTGGTCCTATAATGACCTGGTCCTATATAATAACCTGGTCCTATAATGACCTGGTCCTAGTCCTATATAATGACCTGGTCCTAGTCCTATATAATAACCTGGTCCTAGTCCTATATAATGCCCTGGTCCTGGTCCTATATAATGGCCTGGTCCTAGTCCTATATAATGACCTGGTCCTAGTCCTATATAATGACCTGGTCCTATATAATGACCTGGTCCTAGTCCTATATAATGACCTGGTCCTATATAATGACCTGGTCCTAGTCCTATATAATGACCTGGTCCTAGTCCTATATAATGTCCTGGTCCTTTATAATGACCTGGTCCTATATAATGTCCTGGTCCTTTATAATGACCTGGTCCTAGTCCTATATAATGACCTGGTCCTAGTCCTTTATAATGACCTGGTCCTATATAATGTCCTGGTCCTATATAATGACCTGGTCCTATATAAGGACCTGGTCCTATATAATGACCTGGTCCTGGTCCTATATAATAACCTGGTCCTATATAATGACCTGGTCCTATAATGACCTGGTCCTATATAATGACCTGGTCCTAGTCCTATATAATCGCCTGGTCCTATATAATGACCTGGTCCTGGTCCTATATAATAACCTGGTCCTAGTCCTATATAATCGCCTGGTCCTATATAATGACCTGGTCCTATAATGACCTGGTCCTATATAATGACCTGGTCCTAGTCCTATATAATCGCCTGGTCCTATATAATGACCTGGTCCAGGTCCTTTATAATGACCTGGTCCTAGTCCTATATAATCGCCTGGTCCTATATAATGACCTGGTCCTGGTCCTATATAATAACCTGGTCCTATATAATGACCCTGGTCCTATAATGACCTGGTCCTAGTCCTTTATAATGACCTGGTCCTAGTCCTATATAATAACCTGGTCCTATATAATGACCTGGTCCTATAATGACCTGGTCCTATATAATGACCTGGTCCTATATAATGACCTGGTCCTGGTCCTATATAATGACCTGGTCCTAGTCCTTTATAATGACCTGGTCCTAGTCCTATATAATGACCTGGTCCTATATAATGACCTGGTCCTAGTCCTATATAATGGCCTGGTCCTAGTCCTATATAATGACCTGGTCCTAGTCCTATATAATGACCTGGTCCTATATAATGACCTGGTCTAGTCCTATATAATGACCTGGTCCTATATAATGACCTGGTCCTAGTCCTATATAATGACCTGGTCCTAGTCCTATATAATGACCTGGTCCTATATAATGACCTGGTCCTATATAATGACCTGGTCCTAGTCCTATATAATGACCTGGTCCTATATAATGACCTGGTCCTAGTCCTATATAATAACCTGGTCCTAGTCCTATATAATGACCTGGTCCTATATAATGACCTGGTCCTAGTCCTATATAATGACCTGGTCCTAGTCCTATATAATGACCTGGTCCTATATAATGACCTGGTCCTATATAATAACCTGGTCCTATATAATGACCTGGTCCTATATAATGACCTGGTCCTATATAATAACCTGGTCCTAGTCCTATATAATGACCTGGTCCTATATAATGACCTGGTCCTAGTCCTATATAATGACCTGGTCCTAGTCCTATATAATAACCTGGTCCTAGTCCTATATAATAACCTGGTCCTATATAATAACCTGGTCCTATAATGACCTGGTCCTATATAATGACCTGGTCCTATATAATGACCTGGTCCTAGTCCTATATAATGGCCTGGTCCTAGTCCTATATAATGACCTGGTCCTAGTCCTATATAATGACCTGGTCCTATATAATGACCTGGTCCTAGTCCTATATAATGACCTGGTCCTATATAATGACCTGGTCCTAGTCCTATATAATGACCTGGTCCTATATAATAACCTGGTCCTAGTCCTATATAATGACCTGGTCTTATATAATGACCTGGTCCTAGTCCTATATAATGACCTGGTCCTATATAATGACCTGGTCCTGGTCCTATATAATAACCTGGTCCTATATAATGAACCTGGTCCTATATATGACCTGGTCCTATAATGACCTGGTCCTTTATAATGACCTGGTCCTATATAATGACCTGGTCCTGGTCCTATATAATGACCTGGTCCTAGTCCTTTATAATGACCTGGTCCTAGTCTATATAATGGCCTGGTCCTAGTCCTATATAATGACCTGGTCCTATATAATGACCTGGTCCTGGTCCTATATAATAACCTGGTCCTATATAATGACCTGGTCCTATATAATGACCTGGTCCTTTATAATGACCTGGTCCTTTATAATGACCTGGTCCTATATAATGGCCTGGTCCTAGTCCTATATAATGACCTGGTCCTATATAATGACCTGGTCCTGGTCCTATATAATGACCTGGTCCTAGTCCTTTATAATGACCTGTTCCTAGTCCTATATAATGGCCTGGTCCTAGTCCTATATAATGACCTGGTCCTAGTCCTATATAATGACCTGGTCCTAGTCCTATATAATGACCTGGTCCTATATAATGACCTGGTCCTGGTCCTATATAATAACCTGGTCCTATATAATGACCTGGTCCTATAATGACCTGGTCCTATATAATGACCTGGTCCTGGTCCTATATAATGACCTGGTCCTAGTCCTTTATAATGACCTGGTCCTAGTCCTATATAATGACCTGGTCCTATATAATGACCTGGTCCTAGTCCTATATAATGGCCTGGTCCTAGTCCTATATAATGACCTGGTCTAGTCCTATATAATGACCTGGTCCTATATAATGACCTGGTCCTAGTCCTATATAATGACCTGGTCCTATATAATGACCTGGTCCTAGTCCTATATAATGACCTGGTCCTATATAATAACCTGGTCCTAGTCCTATATAATGACCTGGTCTTATATAATGACCTGGTCCTAGTCCTATATAATGACCTGGTCCTATATAATGACCTGGTCCTAGTCCTATATAATAACCTGGTCCTAGTCCTATATAATGACCTGGTCCTATATAATGACCTGGTCCTGGTCCTATATAATGACCTGGTCCTAGTCCTTTATAATGACCTGGTCCTAGTCCTATATAATGACCTGGTCCTATATAATGACCTGGTCCTAGTCCTATATAATGGCCTGGTCCTAGTCCTATATAATGACCTGGTCCTATATAATGACCTGGTCCTATATAATGACCTGGTCCTAGTCCTATATAATGACCTGGTCCTATATAATGACCTGGTCCTAGTCCTATATAATGACCTGGTCCTATATAATAACCTGGTCCTAGTCCTATATAATGACCTGGTCCTATATAATGACCTGGTCCTAGTCCTATATAATGACCTGGTCCTATATAATGACCTGGTCCTAGTCCTATATAATAACCTGGTCCTAGTCCTATATAATGACCTGGTCCTATATAATGACCTGGTCCTAGTCCTATATAATGACCTGGTCCTAGTCCTATATAATGACCTGGTCCTATATAATGACCTGGTCCTATATAATAACCTGGTCCTATATAATGACCTGGTCCTATATAATGACCTGGTCCTATATAATAACCTGGTCCTAGTCCTATATAATGACCTGGTCCTATATAATGACCTGGTCCTAGTCCTATATAATGACCTGGTCCTAGTCCTATATAATGACCTGGTCCTAGTCCTATATAATAACCTGGTCCTATATAATAACCTGGTCCTATAATGACCTGGTCCTATATAATAACCTGGTCCTATAATGACCTGGTCCTAGTCCTATATAATGACCTGGTCCTAGTCCTATATAATAACCTGGTCCTAGTCCTATATAATGCCCTGGTCCTGGTCCTATATAATGGCCTGGTCCTAGTCCTATATAATGACCTGGTCCTAGTCCTATATAATGACCTGGTCCTATATAATGACCTGGTCCTAGTCCTATATAATGACCTGGTCCTATATAATGACCTGGTCCTAGTCCTATATAATGACCTGGTCCTAGTCCTATATAATGTCCTGGTCCTTTATAATGACCTGGTCCTATATAATGTCCTGGTCCTTTATAATGACCTGGTCCTAGTCCTATATAATGACCTGGTCCTAGTCCTTTATAATGACCTGGTCCTATATAATGTCCTGGTCCTATATAATGACCTGGTCCTATATAAGGACCTGGTCCTATATAATGACCTGGTCCTGGTCCTATATAATAACCTGGTCCTATATAATGACCTGGTCCTATAATGACCTGGTCCTATATAATGACCTGGTCCTAGTCCTATATAATCGCCTGGTCCTATATAATGACCTGGTCCTGGTCCTATATAATAACCTGGTCCTAGTCCTATATAATCGCCTGGTCCTATATAATGACCTGGTCCTATAATGACCTGGTCCTATATAATGACCTGGTCCTAGTCCTATATAATCGCCTGGTCCTATATAATGACCTGGTCCAGGTCCTTTATAATGACCTGGTCCTAGTCCTATATAATCGCCTGGTCCTATATAATGACCTGGTCCTGGTCCTATATAATAACCTGGTCCTATATAATGACCTGGTCCTATAATGACCTGGTCCTAGTCCTTTATAATGACCTGGTCCTAGTCCTATATAATACCTGGTCCTATATAATGACCTGGTCCTATAATGACCTGGTCCTATATAATGACCTGGTCCTATATAATGACCTGGTCCTGGTCCTATATAATGACCTGGTCCTAGTCCTTTATAATGACCTGGTCCTAGTCCTATATAATGACCTGGTCCTATATAATGACCTGGTCCTAGTCCTATATAATGGCCTGGTCCTAGTCCTATATAATGACCTGGTCCTAGTCCTATATAATGACCTGGTCCTATATAATGACCTGGTCCTAGTCCTATATAATGACCTGGTCCTATATAATGACCTGGTCCTAGTCCTATATAATGACCTGGTCCTAGTCCTATATAATGACCTGGTCCTATATAATGACCTGGTCCTATATAATGACCTGGTCCTAGTCCTATATAATGACCTGGTCCTATATAATGACCTGGTCCTAGTCCTATATAATAACCTGGTCCTAGTCCTATATAATGACCTGGTCCTATATAATGACCTGGTCCTAGTCCTATATAATGACCTGGTCCTAGTCCTATATAATGACCTGGTCCTATATAATGACCTGGTCCTATATAATAACCTGGTCCTATATAATGACCTGGTCCTATATAATGACCTGGTCCTATATAATAACCTGGTCCTAGTCCTATATAATGACTTGGTCCTATATAATGACCTGGTCCTAGTCCTATATAATGACCTGGTCCTAGTCCTATATAATAACCTGGTCCTAGTCCTATATAATAACCTGGTCCTATATAATAACCTGGTCCTATAATGACCTGGTCCTATATAATGACCTGGTCCTATATAATGACCTGGTCCTAGTCCTATATAATGGCCTGGTCCTAGTCCTATATAATGACCTGGTCCTAGTCCTATATAATGACCTGGTCCTATATAATGACCTGGTCCTAGTCCTATATAATGACCTGGTCCTATATAATGACCTGGTCCTAGTCCTATATAATGACCTGGTCCTATATAATAACCTGGTCCTAGTCCTATATAATGACCTGGTCTTATATAATGACCTGGTCCTAGTCCTATATAATGACCTGGTCCTATATAATGACCTGGTCCTAGTCCTATATAATAACCTGGTCCTAGTCCTATATAATGACCTGGTCCTATATATGACCTGGTCCTGGTCCTATATAATGACCTGGTCCTAGTCCTTTATAATGACCTGGTCCTAGTCCTATATAATGACCTGGTCCTATATAATGACCTGGTCCTAGTCCTATATAATGGCCTGGTCCTAGTCCTATATAATGACCTGGTCCTAGTCCTATATAATGACCTGGTCCTATATAATGACCTGGTCCTATATAATGACCTGGTCCTAGTCCTATATAATGACCTGGTCCTATATAATGACCTGGTCCTAGTCCTATATAATGACCTGGTCCTATATAATAACCTGGTCCTAGTCCTATATAATGACCTGGTCCTATATAATGACCTGGTCCTAGTCCTATATAATGACCTGGTCCTATATAATGACCTGGTCCTAGTCCTATATAATAACCTGGTCCTAGTCCTATATAATGACCTGGTCCTATATAATGACCTGGTCCTAGTCCTATATAATGACCTGGTCCTAGTCCTATATAATGACCTGGTCCTATATAATGACCTGGTCCTATATAATAACCTGGTCCTATATAATGACCTGGTCCTATATAATGACCTGGTCCTATATAATAACCTGGTCCTAGTCCTATATAATGACCTGGTCCTATATAATGACCTGGTCCTAGTCCTATATAATGACCTGGTCCTAGTCCTATATAATGACCTGGTCCTAGTCCTATATAATAACCTGGTCCTATATAATAACCTGGTCCTATAATGACCTGGTCCTATATAATAACCTGGTCCTATAATGACCTGGTCCTAGTCCTATATAATGACCTGGTCCTAGTCCTATATAATAACCTGGTCCTAGTCCTATATAATGCCCTGGTCCTGGTCCTATATAATGGCCTGGTCCTAGTCCTATATAATGACCTGGTCCTAGTCCTATATAATGACCTGGTCCTATATAATGACCTGGTCCTAGTCCTATATAATGACCTGGTCCTAGTCCTATATAATGACCTGGTCCTGGTCCTATATAATGTCCTGGTCCTTTATAATGACCTGGTCCTAGTCCTATATAATGACCTGGTCCTAGTCCTTTATAATGACCTGGTCCTATATAATGTCCTGGTCCTATATAATGACCTGGTCCTATATAATGACCTGGTCCTATATAATGACCTGGTCCTGGTCCTATATAATAACCTGGTCCTATATAATGACCTGGTCCTATATAATGACCTGGTCCTATAATGACCTGGTCCTTTATAATGACCTGGTCCTATATAAGGACCTGGTCCAGGTCCTTTATAATGACCTGGTCCTAGTCCTATATAATCGCCTGGTCCTATATAATGACCTGGTCCTATATAATAACCTGGTCCTATATAATGACCTGGTCCTATAATGACCTGGTCCTATATAATGACCTGGTCCTGGTCCTATATAATGACCTGGTCCTAGTCCTTTATAATGACCTGGTCCTAGTCCTATATAATGACCTGGTCCTATATAAAGACCTGGTCCTAGTCCTATATAATGGCCTGGTCTAGTCCTATATAATGACCTGGTCCTAGTCCTATATAATGACCTGGTCCTATATAATGACCTGGTCCTAGTCCTATATAATGACCTGGTCCTATATAATGACCTGGTCCTAGTCCTATATAATGACCTGGTCCTATATAATAACCTGGTCCTAGTCCTATATAATGACCTGGTCCTATATAATGACCTGGTCCTATATAATGACCTGGTCCTAGTCCTATATAATGACCTGGTCCTATATAATGACCTGGTCCTAGTCCTATATAATAACCTGGTCCTAGTCCTATATAATGACCTGGTCCTATATAATGACCTGGTCCTAGTCCTATATAATGACCTGGTCCTAGTCCTATATAATGACCTGGTCCTATATAATGACCTGGTCCTATATAATAACCTGGTCCTATATAATGACCTGGTCCTATATAATGACCTGGTCCTATATAATAACCTGGTCCTAGTCCTATATAATGACCTGGTCCTATATAATGACCTGGTCCTAGTCCTATATAATGACCTGGTCCTAGTCCTATATAATAACCTGGTCCTAGTCCTATATAATAACCTGGTCCTATATAATAACCTGGTCCTATAATGACCTGGTCCTATATAATAACCTGGTCCTATAATGACCTGGTCCTAGTCCTATATAATGACCTGGTCCTAGTCCTATATAATAACCTGGTCCTAGTCCTATATAATGCCCTGGTCCTGGTCCTATATAATGGCCTGGTCCTAGTCCTATATAATGACCTGGTCCTAGTCCTATATAATGACCTGGTCCTATATAATGACCTGGTCCTAGTCCTATATAATGACCTGGTCCTATATAATGACCTGGTCCTGGTCCTATATATAACCTGGTCCTATATAATGACCTGGTCCTATAATGACCTGGTCCTATATAATGACCTGGTCCTATATAATGACCTGGTCCTGGTCCTATATAATGACCTGGTTCTAGTCCTTTATAATGACCTGGTCCTAGTCCTATATAATGACCTGGTCCTATATAATGACCTGGTCCTAGTCCTATATAATGACCTGGTCCTATATAATGACCTGGTCCTAGTCCTATATAATGACCTGGTCCTATATAATGACCTGGTCCTAGTCCTATATAATGACCTGGTCCTGGTCCTATATAATGTCCTGGTCCTTTATAATGACCTGGTCCTAGTCCTATATAATGACCTGGTCCTAGTCCTTTATAATGACCTGGTCCTATATAATGTCCTGGTCCTATATAATGACCTGGTCCTATATAATGACCTGGTCCTGGTCCTATATAATAACCTGGTCCTATATAATGACCTGGTCCTATATAATGACCTGGTCCTATAATGACCTGGTCCTTTATAATGACCTGGTCCTATATAATGACCTGGTCCTTGTCCTTTATAATGACCTGGTCCTAGTCCTATATAATGGCCTGGTCCTAGTCCTATATAATGACCTGGTCCTAGTCCTATATAATGACCTGGTCCTATATAATGACCTGGTCCTAGTCCCTATATAATGACCTGGTCCTAGTCCTATATAATGACCTAGTCCTATATAATGACCTGGTCCTGGTCCTATATAATGACCTGGTCCTAGTCCTATATAATGACCTGGTCCTAGTCCTATATAATGACCTGGTACTAGTCCTATATAATGACCTGGTCCTAGTCCTATATAATGACCTGGTCCTAGTCCTATATAATGACCTGGTCCTAGTCCTATATAATGACCTGGTCCTATATAATGACCTGGTCCTAGTCCTATATAATGACCTGGTCCTAGTCCTTTATAATGACCTGGTCCTAGTCCTTTATAATAACCTGGTCCTGGTCCTATATAATGACCTGGTCCTATATAATGACCTGGTCCTAGTCCTTTATAATAACCTGGTCCTGGTCCTTTATAATGACCTGGTCCTAGTCCTATATAATGACCTGGTCCTAGTCCTTTATAATGACCTGGTCCTATATAATGTCCTGGTCCTATATAATGACCTGGTCCTAGTCCTATATAATGACCTGGTCCTATATAATGACCTGGTCCTGGTCCTATATAATAACCTGGTCCTATATAATGACCTGGTCCTATATAATGACCTGGTCCTATAATGACCTGGTCCTTTATAATGACCTGGTCCTATATAATGACCTGGTCCTATATAATGACCTGGTCCTGGTCCTATATAATGACCTGGTCCTAGTCCTTTATAATGACCTGGTCCTAGTCCTATATAATGGCCTGGTCCTAGTCCTATATAATGACCTGGTCCTAGTCCTATATAATGACCTGGTCCTATATAATGACCTGGTCCTAGTCCTATATAATGACCTGGTCCTATATAATGACCTGGTCCTATATAATGACCTGGTCCTGGTCCTATATAATAACCTGGTCCTATATAATGACCTGGTCCTATATAATGACCTGGTCCTATAATGACCTGGTCCTATATAATAACCTGGTCCTAGTCCTATATAATGACCTGGTCCTATATAATGACCTGGTCCTATATAATGACCTGGTCCTGGTCCTATATAATGACCTGGTCCTAGTCCTTTATAATGACCTGGTCCTAGTCCTATATAATGGCCTGGTCCTAGTCCTATATAATGACCTGGTCCTAGTCCTATATAATGACCTGGTCCTATATAATGACCTGGTCCTATATAATGACCTGGTCCTAGTCCTATATAATGACCTGGTCCTATATAATGACCTGGTCCTAGTCCTATATAATGACCTAGTCCTATATAATGACCTGGTCCTAGTCCTATATAATGACCTGGTCCTATATAATGACCTGGTCCTGGTCCTATATAATGACCTGGTCCTAGTCCTATATAATGACCTGGTCCTAGTCCTATATAATGACCTGGTACTAGTCCTATATAATGACCTGGTCCTAGTCCTATATAATGACCTGGTCCTATATAATGACCTGGTCCTAGTCCTATATAATGACCTGGTCCTAGTCCTATATAATGACCTGGTCCTATATAATGACCTGGTCCTATATAATGACCTGGTCCTAGTCCTATATAATGACCTGGTCCTAGTCCTTTATAATAACCTGGTCCTGGTCCTATATAATGACCTGGTCCTAGTCCTTTATAATAACCTGGTCCTGGTCCTATATAATGACCTGGTCCTAGTCCTATATAATAACCTGGTCCTGGTCCTTTATAATGACCTGGTCCTAGTCCTATATAATGACCTGGTCCTGGTCCTATATAATGTCCTGGTCCTATATAATGACCTGGTCCTAGTCCTATATAATGACCTGGTCCTATATAATGACCTGGTCCTATATAATGACCTGGTCCTGGTCCTATATAATAACCTGGTCCTATATAATGACCTGGTCCTATATAATGACCTGGTCCTATAATGACCTGTTCCTTTATAATGACCTGGTCCTATATAATGACCTGGTCCTGGTCCTATATAATGACCTGGTCCTAGTCCTTTATAATGACCTGGTCCTAGTCCTATATAATGGCCTGGTCCTAATCCTATATAATGACCTGGTCCTAGTCCTATATAATGACCTGGTCCTATATAATGACCTGGTCCTAGTCCTATATAATGACCTGGTCCTATATAATGACCTGGTCCTATATAATAACCTGGTCCTATATAATGACCTGGTCCTATATAATGACCTGGTCCTATATAATGACCTGGTCCTGGTCCTATATAATGACCTGGTCCTAGTCCTTTATAATGACCTGGTCCTAGTCCTATATAATGACCTGGTCCTATATAATGACCTGGTCCTAGTCCTATATAATGACCTGGTCCTAGTCCTATATAATGACCTGGTCCTATATAATGACCTGGTCCTATATAATGACCTGGTCCTAGTCCTATATAATGACCTGGTCCTAGTCCTATATAATGACCTGGTCCTATATAATGACCTGGTCCTAGTCCTATATAATGACCTGGTCCTATATAATAACCTGGTCCTAGTCCTATATAATGACCTGGTCCTATATAATGACCTGGTCCTATATAATGACCTGGTCCTATATAATGACCTGGTCCTATATAATAACCTGGTCCTATATAATGACCTGGTCCTATATAATGACCTGGTCCTATATAATGACCTGGTCCTATATAATAACCTGGTCCTATATAATGACTTGGTCCTATATAATAACCTGGTCCTAGTCCTATATAATGACCTGGTCCTATATAATGACCTGGTCCTAGTCCTATATAATGACCTGGTCCTAGTCCTATATAATGGCCTGGTCCTAGTCCTATATAATAACCTGGTCCTATATAATGCCCTGGTCCTATATAATGACCTGGTCCTATATAATGACCTGGTCCTAGTCCTATATAATGACCTGGTCCTATATAATGACCTGGTCCTATATAATGACCTGGCCCTATATAATGACCTGGTCCTATATAATGACCTGGTCCTATATAATAACCTGGTCCTAGTCCTATATAATGACCTGGTCCTATATAATGACCTGGTCCTATATAATGACCTGGTCCTATATAATGACCTGGTCCTAGTCCTATATAATGACCTGGTCCTATATAATGACCTGGTCCTAGTCCTATATAATGACCTGGTCCTAGTCCTATATAATGACCTGGTCCTAGTCCTATATAATGTCCTGGTACTAGTCCTATATAATAACCTGGTCCTAGTCCTATATAATAACCTGGTCCTATATAATAACCTGGTCCTATAATGACCTGGTCCTATATAATGACCTAGTCCTATGTAATGACCTGGTCCTATGTAATGACCTGGTCCTATATAATGACCTAGTCCTGGTCCCATATAATGACCTGGTCCTAGTCCTATATAATGACCTGGTCCTGGTTCTATATAATGACCTGGTCCTGGTCCGATATAATGACCTGGTCCTATATAATGACCTGGTCCTGGTTCTATATAATGACCTGGTCCTGGTCCGATATAATGACCTGGTCCTAGTCCTATATAATGACCTGGTCCTAGTCCTATATAATAACCTGGTCCTATATAATAACCTGGTCCTATAATGACCTGGTCCTATATAATAACCTGGTCCTAGTCCTATATAATGACCTGGTCCTAGTCCTATATAATGACCTGGTCCTATATAATAACCTGGTCCTATAATGACCTGGTCCTAGTCCTATATAATGACCTGGTCCTAGTCCTATATAATGACCTGGTCCTATATAATGACCTGGTCCTAGTCCTATATAATAACCTGGTCCTGGTCCTATATAATAACCTGGTCCTGGTCCTATATAATAACCTGGTCCTAGTCCTATATAATGACCTGGTCCTAGTCCTATATAATAACCTGGTCCTAGTCCTATATAATAACCTGGTCCTATATAATAACCTGGTCCTGGTCCTATATAATAACCTGGTCCTAGTCCTATATAATGACCTGGTCCTATATAATAACCTGGTCCTGGTCCTATATAATAACCTGGTCCTAGTCCTATATAATGACCTGGTCCTAGTCCTATATAATAACCTGGTCCTAGTCCTATATAATAACCTGGTCCTATATAATAACCTGGTCCTATAATGACCTAGTCCTATATAATAACCTGGTCCTATAATGACCTGGTCCTAGTCCTATATAATGACCTGGTCCTAGTCCTATATAATAACCTGGTCCTAGTCCTATATAATGCCCTGGTCCTGGTCCTATATAATGGCCTGGTCCTAGTCCTATATAATGACCTGGTCCTAGTCCTATATAATGACCTGGTCCTATATAATGACCTGGTCCTATATAATGACCTGGTCCTAGTCCTATATAATGACCTGGTCCTATATAATGACCTGGTCCTAGTCCTATATAATGACCTGGTCCTGGTCCTATATAATGACCTGGTCCTATATAATGATCTGGTCCTATATAATGACCTGGTCCTAGTCCTATATAATGCCCTGGTCCTATATAATGACCTGTTCCTATATAATGACCTGGTCCTATATAATGACCTGGTCCTAGTCCTATATAATGACCTGGTCCTAGTCCTATATAATGACCTGGTACTATATAATGACCTAGTCCTATATAATGACCTGGTCCTAGTCCTATATAATGACCTGGTCCTATATAATGACCTGGTCCTAGTCCTATATAATGACCTGGTCCTAGTCCTATGTAATGACCTGGTCCTATGTAATGACCTAGTCCTATATAATGACCTGGTCCTAGTCCTATATAATGACCTGGTCCTGGTCCGATATAATGACCTGGTCCTGGTCCTATATAATGACCTGGTCCTAGTCCTATATAATGACCTGGTCCTGGTCCGATATAATGACCTGGTCCTATATAATGACCTGGTCCTAGTCCTATATAATGACCTGGTCCTAGTCCTCAGTATCTCTGGTTGGACAGCGTCCAGTGACACAGCTAGGCCTCGGTCTCTGAGGGAGAGAGATGCCCTTCGTGGGTCAAACACAACCATGTTGTTAAAGAAAGAACAAAACAGAGCTGAAGAGAAACTTCAAAGGAAAAATATGCTTTAGTCTTCTTGGAAAAGTATCTGTGCTTTCTCTCCTGTAATGCCTGGGGGGGGAGGGGGGGGGGGAGAGGAGAGAAAGATATATATATATATATGAGTGTGTGGACCTGCACATTTTTAAACGTCTTACTTCTGAGTGAATAAGTTGCAGGGAAACTGTGGTGTTAGATGTGTTAGGAGGTAAGAGCATGAAGGTACTGTACTGTGGTGTTAGGGTTAGGTACTGTACTGTGGTGTTAGGGTTAGGTACTGTACTGTGGTGTTAGGGTTAGGTACTGTACTGTGGTGTTAGGGTTAGGTACTGTACTGTGGTGTTAGGGTTAGGTACTGTACTGTGGTGTTAGGGTTAGGTACTGTACTGTGGTGTGGTGTTAGGGTTAGGTACTGTACTGTGGTGTTAGGGTTAGGTAGTGTACTGTGTTAGGTAGTGTACTGTGTTAAGTACTGTACTGTGTTAGGTACTGTACTGTGTTAGGTACTGTACTGTGGGTCTAAGGTTAGGTACTGTACTGTGGTGTTAGGGTTAGGTACTGTACTGTAGTGTTAGGGTTAGGTACTGTAGTGTTAGGGTTAGGTACTGTAGTGTTAGGGTTAGGTACTGTACTGTGGTGTTAGGGTTAGGTACTGTACTGTAGTGTTAGGGTTAGGTACTGTAGTGTTAGGGTTAGGTACTGTAGTGTTAGGGTTAGGTACTGTACTGTGGTGTTAGGGTTAGGTACTGTACTTTAGGGTTAGGTACTGTAGTGTTAGGGTTAGGTACTGTACTGTGGTGTTAGGGTTAGGTACTGTGGTGTTAGGGTTAGGTACTGTACTGTAGTGTTAGGGTTAGGTACTGTACTGTGGTGTTAGGGTTAGGTACTGTACTGTAGTGCTAGGGTTAGGTACTGTACTGTGGTGTTAGGGTTAGGTACTGTGGTGTTAGGGTTAGGTACTGTACTGTAGTGTTAGGGTTAGGTACTGTACTGTGGTGTTAGGGTTAGGTACTGTACTGTAGTGCTAGGGTTAGGTACTGTACTGTGGTGTTAAGGTTAGGTACTGTACTGTAGTGCTAGGGTTAGGTACTGTACTGTGGTGTTAAGGTTAGGTACTGTGCTGTGGTGTTAGGGTTAGGGTCCCTGGTCTACTGTATCTCATGAGCAGATAGAACGAGGACCATCTCGATTGCCTCCCAGGGTAGGATTTGGTTGTATAATGACACCCCTTCAAATGAGTGGATTCAGCCATTACAGCCACACCTCAATAAAATTGAGCACACCGCCATGCAATCTCCATAGACAAACATTTGCAGTAGAATGGCCTTAGTGAAGAGCTCAGTGACTTTCAACGTGGCACCGTCATATAATGCCACCTTTCCAACAAGTCAGTTCGTCTAGTTTCCGCCCTGCTAGAGCTTCCCCGGTCAACTGTAAGTGCTGTTATTGTGAAGTGGACACGTCTTGGAGCAACAGTCAAGCTACAGAGTTCCAAACTGCCCTCTGGAAGCAACGTCAGCACAATAACTGTTCGTCAGGAGCTTCATCAAATGGGTTTCCATGGTCAAGCAGCCTCACACAAGCCTAAGATCACAATGCCAAGCGTCGGGGTGGACTGGTGTAAAAGGTCGCCGCCATTGGACTGGAGCAATGGAAAGGCGATCTCTGGAGGGATGCCAGGAGAACGTTACCTGCCCGAATGCATAGTGCCAACTGTAAAGTTTGGTGGAGGAGGAATAATTGTCTGGGGCTGTTTTTCATGGTTCGGGCCTTTTAGTTCCAGTGAAGGGAAATCTTAACTCTACAGCATACAATGACATTCTGGACGATTCTGTGCTTCCAACGTTGTGTCAACAGTTTGGTGAAGGCCCTTTCCTGTTTCAGCAGGACAATGCCTCCGTGCACAATGCGAGGTCCATACGGAAACGGTTTGAGGAGATTCGTGTGGAAGAACCTGACTGGCCTGCACAGAACCCTGACCTTAACCTTATTGAACACCTTTGGGATGAATTGGAACGCCGACTGCGAGTCAGGCCTAATGAAGCCAACATCAGTGCCTGACCTTAATACTCATGATTCTGGAACAAGATGTTTCGACAAGCAGGTGTCCACATACTTGAGAGAGAGAGATGATATTAACAATATTAACCAACACATTCCTCAAGGACATTCTCCCTCCAGCCTGGTGTGTGTGTGTGACAGGTATTGCTTCTGTCCCTTTCCTTGCCCCAACCTGGGCTCGAACCAGGGACCCTCTAAACATATCGACAACAGTCACCCTCGAAGCATCGTTACCTTTCATTCCACATAAGCTGCTGCCCTTGCTGCAAATGAAACTACTACTTCCAGGTCTCAGAGCGAGTGACGCCAACGATTGTAACAGTATTAGAGCTCACCGCTAACTAGCTAGCCACTTCACACCGGTTACGCACGTGCGTGTGTGTGTGTGTGTGTGTGTGTGTGTGTGTGTGTGTGTGTGTGTGTGTGTGTGTGTGTGTGTGTGTGTGTGTGTGTGTGTGTGTGTGTGTGTGTGTGTGTGTGTGTGTGTGTGTGTGTGTGTGTGTGTGTGTGTGTGTGTGTGGTGCTTGGAGGCACTGTGGGTTCTAGAAAAAAAAACACAGCCCAGATGCTGCTACCTGGTGTCCACTGCTGCCTCCGACTGACACACACTGGGCAAGCTCCAACGCCAGGCATGAGACCTGTGCTAAGGTACACATTCACAGCCTGTCAATCACAGACATGATAAATGAATATGAGGTCAGATTTCTCACTCAGCTCACGGTAGCTACTGCGTATTTGACAGATGTATTCCTAACGGTGAATATGCAACATTAGGTTATACTGCTTACTTGGTGTGTTACTGAGTTGTATGAAACATATCACACAAAGTACAGTATATATATATATATATTTAAATTACACAACCATTCTGTAGTGTCTCAACCACTTTTGTGCAATTCTGTTTGCACGGGCAAACTGCTGCATCACTGCCATTGTCCTTCTGTTGTACAGGCTGTGTGTACGGGACCCATAATGCATCATGTTCATTCCACTGCCCTTTGTCACGAGGAGAGGTGACAGCAGATGGTCGATCCCCCACAATGCTGTCCGTTCCCAGATGCAAACAGAAGAGGTGACAGCAGATGGTCGATCCCCCACAATGCTGTCCATTCCCAGATGCAAACAGGAGAGGTGACAAACACTGCAGGTGTCCCTCCTGCCAAGAGGAGTGATGGAGAGATGAGAGGATGGAGAGATGAGAGGATGGAGAGATGAGGGAATGGAGAGATGAGGGAATGGAGAGATGAGGGGATGGAGAGATGAGAGGATGGAGAGATGAGATGAGGGAATGGAGAGATGAGAGGATGGAGAGATGAGGGGATGGAGAGATGAGAGGATGGAGAGATGAGTGAATGGAGAGAGATGAGATGAGAGGATGGAGGCTTCGTTGCCTGGCCTGCAGGCTCCATAATTGATAGCAGAGGACAAGTTTCAGTAGGCAGGAGGTGGCTGGCAGGGGCCAGGGCCAGGTGAGTAGACAGGCTGGCCAGAGCCCCTCAGGAGGCTGGGGTGACCAGATGGAGCCACAGGGCCACAGCTCTGACCACCTGTTCATTACCCTGGAAGAGTGCTTCATCCAGGCTTTTTGTTCAGCCACCCAGTAGCTACATCAGTATCCATCGCCACCTGCAGAAAAGTATTATTCATTCTGTGTGTTACGGAGTCTTGTTGATAGGTAATCGACTAGCTGGGCTGTTCCCCATGACCCTGTATGTAGGGACTTATACAATGCTTGAACAAGGCTATTGAACTTCACATGTGTTGTCTGTCTTTATTCTTTTATCCAACATATCATAACTGGAACACAGTGTTTACACTAATATGTGCAAACAATATAACAAGGTTGGTAGCAACATGTGAAAATCATTGTGGAAATCTGTTGCAACTCAAGTCAACTGAAAAACCCACAATGCACTGCTCTCTTCGGGCTGGCGGGCTAGTTAGCTAGGTAGGTAGCTAGCAAGCAAACGTGGCTACACACAATTATACCAAAGTCAATGTTAGCATGTGAAGTAGCTAGCTAGCTGTAAAATCACCTAAACAAACTGCACTATCAATTTAGGAGTCTGTCTCATCCGAGTTCAACTTGGAAACTCTGCTGCCCAGAGCGAGTGCAGAGTACGTGCTATGGCAACAGAGGCCCTTTCCCATGTTTCCCACTGAGGGAACAGGGCGCATTGCGAAATGGAGAAACTGAGTTGAATAATTTGGTACATTGATTAAATTGAGCACATCTAAGCAATATATATATATATATATATACACAGTTGAAGTCAGAAGTTTACATGCACCTTATCTAAATACATTTAAACTCAGTTTTCCACAATTCCTGACATTTAATCCTAGTAAAAATTCCCTGTCTTAGACCTCAGAAAAAAAACATTGTAGACCAAGTCTGGTTCATCCTTGGGAGCAATGTCCAAATGCCTGAAGGCACCACGTTCATCTGTACAAACAATAGTACGCAAGTATAAATGGGACCATGCATCTGGGACCATGCATCTGTCATACCGCTCAGGAAGGAGATGTGTTCTGTCTCCTAGAGATGAACGTACTGTGGTGCAAAAAGTGTAAATAAATCCCAGAAGAACAACAAAGGACCTTGTGAAGATGCTGGAGGAAACAGGTACAAAAGTATCTATATACACAGTAAAACGAGTCCTATATCGACATAACCTGAAGGCTGCTCAGCAAGGAAGAAGCCACTGCTCCAAAACCGTCATATAAAAATCCAGACTACGGTTTGCAACTGCACATGGGGACAAAGATTGTACTTTTTGGAGAAATGTCCTCTGGTCTGATGAAACAAAAATAGAACTGTTTGGCCATAATGACCATCGTTATGTTTGGTGGAAAAAGGGGGAGGCTTGCAAGCCGAAGAACACCATCCCAACAGTGAAGCACGGGGGTGGCAGCATCATGTTGTGGGGGTGCTTTGCTGCAGGAGGGACTGGTGCACTTTACAAAATAGATGGCATCATGAGGAGGGGAAATTATGTGGATATATTGAAGCAACATCTCAAAACATCAGTCAGGAAGTTAAAGCTTGGTCGCAAATGGGTCTTCCAAATGGACAATGACCCCAAGCATACTTCCAAACTTATGGCAAAATGGCTTAAGGACAATAAAGTCAAGGTGTTGGAGTGGCCATCACAAAGCCCTGGCCTTAATCCTATAGAAAATATGTGAGCAGAACTGAAAAAGCGTGTGCGAGCAAGGAGGCCTACAAACCTGACTCAGTTACACCAGCTCTGTCAGGAGGAATAATGGGCCAACATTCACCCAACTTATTGTGGGAAGCTTGTGGAAGGCTACCCAAAACGTTTGACAGAAATTAAACAATTTAAAGTGAATGCTACCAAATACTAATTGAGTGTATGTAAACTTCTGACCCACTGGGAATGTGACTATTATTCTGACATTTCACATTCTTAAAATAAAGTGGTGATCCTAACTGACGTAAGACAGGGAATTAAGACAAGGATTAAATGTCAGGAATTGTGAAAAACTGAGTTTAAATGTTTAAATGTATTTGGCTAAGGGGTATGTTAACTTCCGACTTCAACTATATATATATATATATATATATGTTGTCATGACAAGTGTGGCCATACCATCTGTTGGCTGATTTGACAATCTGAAATGCGATGTGATAGTGTGTTTTCTGCTGTCTCCAGTGACCAGAACCATGTACTGTAGCTATGACGTGTTCCTACAGAATAACCTGATTTCTCAGACTGACCAATCAGAAGTTAGATCTCTCAGACTGACCAATCAGAAGTTAGATCTCTCAGACTGACCAATCAGAAGTTAGATCTCTCAGACTGACCAATCAGAAGTTAGATCTCTCAGACTGACCAATCAGAAGTCTGAGAAATCTGACTTGACTAATCAGAAGATATTTTACCCACTGATCGTACGTTTCCACCAACAGGCGTTGTATTTCTGGGATTATCCTTTTAAGATGCTTTAAGAAGCTCTTTTGTGTTTTAAAGTAAGGCACCGTGTGTGATATAGCACGGCTCAGTGATATACAGACGCCTTCACTTCAGACCTAGGGGGGGGGGTGAGGGGGGGTGAGGAGGGGGTAGAACCCACACGCACGGCTCAGTGATATACAGACGCCTTCACTTCAGACCTGGGGGGGGGGGGGTGAGGGGGGGGTAGAACCCACACGCACGGCTCAGTGATATACAGACGCCTTCACTTCAGACCTGGGGGGGGGGGGGGGTGAGGGGGGGGGTAGAACCCACACGCACGGCTCAGTGATATACAGACGCCTTCACTTCAGACCTGGGGGGGGGGGGGGGGTGAGGGGGGGGGTAGAACCCACACGCACGGCTCAGTGATATACAGACGCCTTCACTTCAGACCTGGGGGGGGGGGGGGGTGAGGGGGGGGGTAGAACCCACACGCACGGCTCAGTGATATACAGACGCCTTCGCTTCAGACCTGGGGGGGGGTGGGGGGGGGGGGGGTGAGGAGGGGGTAGAACCCACACGCACGGCTCAGTGATATACAGACGCCTTCACTTCAGACCTGGGGGGGGGTGGGGGGGGGGTGAGGGGGGGGGTAGAACCCACACGCACGGCTCAGTGATATACAGACGCCTTCACTTCAGACCTGGGGGGGGGTGGGGGGGGGGGGGGTGAGGGGGGGGGTAGAACCCACACGCACGGCTCAGTGATATACAGACGCCTTCACTTCAGACCTGGGGGGGGGGGGGGGTGAGGGGGGGGGTAGAACCCACACGCACGGCTCAGTGATATACAGACGCCTTCACTTCAGACCTGAGGGGGGGGGTAGAACCCACACGCACGGCTCAGTGAAATACAGACGCCTTCACTTCAGACCTGGGGGGGGGGTGAGGGGGGGGGTAGAACCCACACGCACGGCTCAGTGATATACAGACGCCTTCACTTCAGACCTGGGGGGGGGGGTGGGGGGGGGGTAGAACCCACACGCACGGCTCAGTGATATACAGACGCCTTCACTTCAGACCTGGGGGGGGGGGGGGTGGTGAGGGGGGGGGTGAGGGGGGGGGGGTAGAACCCACACGCACGGCTCAGTGATATACAGACGCCTTCACTTCAGACCTGGGGGGGGGGGGGTAGAACCCACACGCACGGCTCAGTGATATACAGACGCCTTCACTTCAGACCTGGGGGGGGGTGGGGTGGGGGTAGAACCCACACGCACGGCTCAGTGATATACAGACGCCTTCACTTCAGACCTGGGGGGGGGGGGGTGAGGGGGGGGGGTAGAACCCACACGCACGGCTCAGTGATATACAGACGCCTTCACTTCAGACCTGGGGGGGTGTGGGGGGGGGGGTAGAACCCACACGCACGGCTCAGTGATATACAGACGCCTTCACTTCAGACCTAGGGGGGGGGTGGGGGGGGGGGGTAGAACCCACACGCACGGCTCAGTGATATACAGACACCTTCACTTCAGACCTATGGGGGGGGGGTAGAACCCACACGCACGGCTCAGTGATATACAGACACCTTCACTTCAGACCTATGGGGGGGGGGTAGAACCCACACGCACGGCTCAGTGATATACAGACGCCTTCACTTCAGACCTAGGGGGGGGGGAAGAACCCACACGCACGGCTCAGTGATATACAGACGCCTTCACTTCAGACCTATGGGGGGGGGGGTAGAACCCACACGCACGGCTCAGTGATATACAGACGCCTTCACTTCAGACCTGGGGGGGTGTGGGGGGGGGGGTAGAACCCACACGCACGGCTCAGTGATATACAGACGCCTTCACTTCAGACCTATGGGGGTGGGGGGGGGGGTAGAACCCACACGCACGGCTCAGTGATACACAGACACCTTCACTTCAGACCTATGAGGGGGTGGGGTGGGGTGGGGGGGGGTAGAACCCACACTCACGGCACAGTGATACACAGACGCCTTCACTTCAGACCTAGGGGGGGGGGTGGGGGGGGGGTAGAACCCACACGCACGGCTCAGTGATATACAGACACCTTCACTTCAGACCTATGGGGGGGGGGGGGTAGAACCCACACTCACGGCACAGTGATATACAGACACCTTCACTTCAGATCGACTATTAATGTCACTCGTAAAGACTCTCTCACCGGTCCACATTATGATGGAGGTGGAGAGGAGAGAGAGAGAGACAGAGGGTAGATTAATATTGAAGGTTTTAAGTTAAATATACACTGATTATACAAAACATGAAGAACACCTGCTCTTTCCATGACATAAACCGACCAGGTGAATCCAGGTGAAAGCTATGATCCCTGATTGATGTCACTTGTTAAATCCACTTTAATCAGTGTAGATGAAGGGGAGGAGAAAGGTTAAAGAAGGATTTTTAAGCCTCATCCTGCAATCTGGCCTTCTATTGACCTGCCAGGGATTGTGGGACACCTCAGTAGACAGGCCTACCGTAACCTACCGTACTGCTGCTACAGCTAAACTGCTCTGGTTTAGGCCGGAATTCATTCCAAGACGTGCTGTAGCACAGTGCACTATACAGTTGACAACGTGCCTTTTAAAGGTAATTTCCGTCCTGTTTGCTGAGATCGTATTTATGGTAAACACTACGGATGTTGGATGAGGCATAAATTACCTTTAAGTAGAAGTCTGATACAGTGCCCTGAATATAATCAAGTCCTTGTCATGGCCGTTGAAGACGTCCACAACACTGGATGATGTAGTTACTGTTGTAGTGGATGATGTAGTTACTGTTGTAGTGGATGATGTAGTGGATGATGCAGTTACTGTTGTAGTGGATGATGTAGTGGATGATATAGTTCCTGTTGTAGTGAATGATGTAGTTACCAATGTAGTTACTGATGTAGTGGATGATGTACTTACTGTCGTAGTGGATGATTGTTAAGGGAATTTTTATCAATGATGACTAATTATGTATACATTTCAATCAGGACTGACTTATCAGAATACTATTATGTTACTGTATATGTATGAATATTCTTTTTAATCTTAGTACTGAATATAATGTGTGCAAATATAATCAAGAATTAGAACAATGACTGTCTGTACCATGGTAGAAATGAATGAACTTATAGCCAGACTGGCTAGAAGGCTTATCTACACCGGCTGTCCTAAACTCAGTCATATATCATCTTAATAGGGCGAGACGATGTGAGAACCATACAGCCTTTGTACTAGAGCGGAGATGACACGGGTTGGTACTGAAACTAATGACGTCATTTTAAGTTCATAACCTGTGGTAAAATGTGTAAGGAGCAGTACTCTCGTGAATAAAGGCTGCTGTTTGACTTTAAGACTGGGCTCTGTACATTTTTATAAAATAAGGGTCATACAAACCCTTATGAATTGACAGAGTGTTTCATTTTAATTGGGTGTTAAAACATAAGAGGAATTTAATTCCTACAACAATGATGCACTTACTGTTGTCGTGGATGAGTCCAAAACCAACTCAAATAGAAACAAACAGTCCAACACAGCTGGAGAAAAAAAACTGTGCAAAACAGGAATAGAAACAAACAGAACCAAACAGCTGGAATAGAACCAAACAGCTGGAATAGAAACAAACCGTAACAAACAGCTGGAATAGAAACAAACAGTATGAAACAGCTCAGCTTTCTTTTTCACTAAACAGTCTCCATATATACTTCCATAAAATGTTTTGACTGGTACGAGGTGATCTTTAGACGAGTCTTGTGAGTCCTGTGAACAAAACAATCAATGTGTTCCTGAGAGTCTCACCTTTCCACAGATGGGTCATGTTAGTGTGTAGCCCAAACTGTTGGGACCCTACAGACAGAAGTTGGCAGATCAGCTGTACCGACTTCAGACGAGTCCCAAGACGCTTGGGAGAACACCATCGTGTTCTTGAGCGTTTCAGCTTTCCATAGAGGGGTCATTATAGTGGGGCAAATCGTTCGAACGCTACAGATGTTTACGTGAGAAGACTGATTTTCAGGATACCTCACGGTCTGACAAACACTGCACTAGTTCTGTCACCTTTCAACACAGAGGACGAAGGGTGATGTTGGAGGACACGGTGGATTGAGGTCACCTTTCAACACAGAGGACGAAGGGTGATGTTGGAGGACACGGTGGATTGAGGTCACCTTTCAACACAGAGGACGAAGGGTGATGTTGGGGGACACGGTGGATTGAGGTCACCTTTCAACACAGAGAACAGAGGGTGATGTTGGAGGACAAGGTGGATTTAGGTCACCTTTCAACACAGAGGACAGAGGGTGATGTTGGAGGACACGGTGGATTGAGGTCACCTTTCAACACAGAGGACGAAGGGTGATGTTGGAGGACACGGTGGATTGAGGTCACCTTTCAACACAGAGGACGAAGGGTGATGTTGGAGGACACGGTGGATTGAGGTCACCTTTCAACAGAGAGGACGAAGGGTGATGTTGGAGGACATGGTGGATTGAGGTCACCTTTCAACACAGAGGACGAAGGGTGATGTTGCGGGACACGGTGGATTGAGACGAAGCCCATACAGAAAACAGATACAGTGCCTTGCGAAAGTATTCGGCCCCCTTGAACTTTGCGACCTTTTGCCACATTTCAGGCTTCAAACATAAAGATATAAAACTTTTGCACGCCCAATTTTTAAGTTTTTGATTTGTTAAATAAGTTTGAAATATCCAATAAATGTCGTTCCACATGATTGTGTCCCACTTGTTGTTGATTCTTCACAAAAAAATACAGTTTTATATCTTTATGTTTGAAGCCTGAAATGTGGCAAAAGGTCGCAAAGTTCAAGGGGGCCGAATACTTTCGCAAGGCACTGTATGTATATCTTAAACTGACAGAGTTTGATATGGGACTAATAATACCTTGGAGGTACAGACCCATGTGGACTAATATTGTTAATCTCTGCTGCATATCGTGGACGGTGCAGTGATAATGTATGGCTCAAATAGCCAAGCAATGAACCTGTTACCAACCCTTAGTAAACTTTTGGAAAAAAATGGTGTTTGACCAGATACAATGCTATTTTACAGTAAAGAAATTGACAGACTTTCAATGGAAAGCACTTACACAAATGACTGATTATTGGCTGATAGAAATTGATGAAAGAACAGATTGTGGGGGCTGTCTTGTTAGACTTCAGTGCAGCTTTTGACATTATTGATCATCGTCTGCTGCTGGAAAAACATATGTGTTATGGCTTTACACCCCCTGCTGTAATGTGGATAAAGAGTTACATGTCTATCAGAACACAGAGGGTGTTCTTTAATGGAAGCCTCTCCAACATTATCCAGGTAGAATCAGGAATTCCCCAGGGTAGTTGTTTAGGCCCCTTACTTTTTAAAATCTTTACTAACGACATGCCTTTAAGTAAAGCCAGTGTGTCTATGTATGTGGATGACTCAACACTATACACGTTAACTATTACTGCGATTGAAATGACTGCAACACTTAACAAAGAGTTGCAGTTAGTTTCAGAGTGGGTGGCAAGGAATAAGTTAGTCCTAAATATTTATAACACTAAAGTTATTGTCATAAAAAAAAGGAGGACCAAGGAACTATTCATATAATTAATTAAAATGCCTTTATTTGTATGGCATGTTCAATGGAAACAAAGTCTAAATACTCGTTTTGGCTGCATGGCCTTCGTCAGTGAAAACAATGATATGATAATACAATGTCTTCTTTGGAATAGCTTTTTCCAATCAGCCCTGATTTGAAGAGGGACAAGAGGTGTCATTGGACAACACCTAGTACGCAATACTATACACGTTAAAAAGTGAAATTATGTAGATATGCTATCAAAAATGCATCTCAAGGCTAGAAAAATCAGAACCTCTAAAAAGGCAGTTCTAACCTTGAATATGACTGGGCAAAGTGGTAAGACAAGGAGAGACATCTATTCCATAGTACACTTGAACACAGCAAACACGGACAACAGTCTAAACATAGCTGAGGCCAATAGAGCAAAATGTCCACTAGATGACAGCAAATGGACCTATCACGACCCTACAGGAAAGGAGAGAAATCCAGATCTCCATTTAAACCAGGGTATTTAGTGGCCTGTAGTTTGTAAATCCAGATCTCCATTTAAACCAGGGTATTTAGTGGCCTGTAGTTTGTAAATCCAGATCTCCATTTAAACCAGGGTATTTAGTGGCCTGTAGTTTGTAAATCCATATCTTCATTTAAACCAGGGTATTTAGATATTGCTTAGGGAGGCAGGGTTGCCATGGTGTAGGGACTTGTAGTGTCTTGTCATGGGGTAAGGACATGTAGTGTCTTGCCATGGGGTAGGGACTTGTAGTGTCTTGCCATGGGGTAGGGACTTGTAGTGTCTTGCCATGGGGTAGGGACTTGTAGTGTCTTGCCATGGGGTAGGGACTTGTAGTGTCTTGCCATGGGGTAGGGACTTGTAGTGTCTTGCCATGGGGTAGGAACTTGTAGTGTCTTGCCATGGTGGAGGGACTTGTAGTGTCTTGCCATGGGGTAGGGACTTGTAGTGTCTTGCCATGGGGTAGGGACTTGTAGTGTCTTGCCATGGGGTAAGGACTTGTAGTACCTTGCCATGGTGGAGGGACTTGTACCTATACCTTGTACCTGTTCCACCATAATTTGCAAATAAATGCATTAAAAATCCTACAATATGATTTTCAGGATTTTTTTCTTCTCATTTTGTCTGGCATAGTTGAAGTGTACCTATGATGAAAATTACAGGCCTCTCTCATCTTTTTAAGTGGGAGAACTTGCACAATTGGTGGCTGAATAAATACTCCAAAAGTGAAAATGCTGCCCCCAATGAAGTTTAAATACGTGTAAAATATATATACACAGCCCTTTCTTCTGAAATATATATACACAGCCCTTTCTTCTGAAATATATATACACAGCCCTTTCTTCTGAAATATATATACACAGCCCTTTCTTCTGAAATATATATACATTGTGGGTTCGATTACAGGCTCAAAACAGCCAGAAACAAAGCCCTTTCTTCTGAAACTCGTCAGTCTGTTCTTGTTCTGAGAAATGAAGGCTATTCCTTGCGAGGAATTGCCAAGAAACTGAAAATATCGTACAACGCTGTGCGCTACTCCCTTCACAGAACAGCACAAACTGGCCCTAACCAGAATAGAAAGAGGAGTGGGAGGCCCCGTTGCACAACTGAGCAAGAGGACAAGTATATTAGAGTGTCTAGTTTGAGAAACAGATGCCTCACAAGTCCTCAGCTGGCAGCTTCATTAAATAGTACCCTCAAAACACCAGTCTCAAAGTCAACAGTGAAGAGGTGACTCCGGGATGCTGGCCTTCTACGCAGAGTTCCTCTGTCCAGTATCTGTGTTCTTTTGCCCGTCTTAATCTTTTCTTCTTATTGGCCAGTCTGAGATATGGCTTTTTCTTTGCAACTCTGCCTTCTTTGTTTCTGGCCATTTTGAGCCTGTAATCGAACCCACAAATGCAGATGCTCCAGATACTCAACTAGTCTAAAGAAGGCCAATTGTATTGTTTCTTTAATCAGGACAAAAGTTTTCAGCTGTGCTAACATAATTGCAAAAGGGTTGTTTAATGATCAATTCGCTTTTTAAAATTATAAACTTGGAGTAGCTAACACAACGTGCCATTGTGCCATTGGAACACAGGAGTAATGGTTGCTGATAATGGGCCTCTGTACGCCTATGTAGATATTTCATAAAAAATCATCAGTTTCCAGCTTTTTTGATTTTTTTGACTGGGCCACTCAAGGATATTCAGAGACTTGTCCTGAAGCCACTGCTTTGTCTTGGCTGTGGGCTTAAGGTCGTTGTTCTGTTGTTGTCTGTTGGTGTCTGGACTTTCGCCGAAGTCGTTCCCTCTACTTGTTCGGGCGGCGTTTGGCGGTCGACGTCAACTGCCTTTCTAGCCATCGCCGATCCACTTTTCCTTTTCCATTTGTTTTGTCTTTGTTTTACACACCTGGTTTCAATCCCCCAATTACTTGTTCATTATTTAACCCTCTGATCCCCCATGTTTTTTTTGTGAGTGATTGTTTGTATGTATACGGTCCGTTATTGTGGGCTAGTTTATTGTGTTGTATATATTTGAATTCTTGAATTCTTGAGTAAAGTACGTTCGTTACTCATATCTGCTGACTCTTCCACACCAGCTACACACAGGCCGATTACAGAATCACTCAACCGAAGAATGGAGTCTGCAGGAGCATGTCCGCCCTCGTCTCCTGCCTCTCAGGCAAAGCCCTGGAGTGGGCCAACGCCGTATGGCGTGAGGGAGACACGGCATTGGACCATTACGCAGAATTAACCCGCCGCTTTCGGGCAGTTTTCGAATGACTGTTCCACCTAAGGCAGGGGACGAGGAGGGGACGAGGAGCACGCAGGATATTGCATTGGACTTCCGGACCCTGGCCGCCCGCATGGGATGGAACGTCAGGGCCCTGATCGATCACTACCGGTGCAGTCTGCGCGAGGACGTCTGTTGGGATGGACCTGTCCATCCGGCTGGACAACCTGCTGACTGCCCGCGGACATCCAGATCGGGGCCTGTCAGTTCCATCCCCCAGCACCTCCGCTCCGACACCCATGGAGCTGGGAGGTGCTGCACTTAGGGCGATCGGAGGAGGGGCCATTCCCTGCACCATCTGTGGCTACAGAGGGCACACTGCTGGTCGGTGCTGGGGGGGGGGTCCTCAGGGAGTCGAGGCAGAAGGCAGGGCACTCTCGTGTCAACCCCAGGTGAGTTGGCACCAGGCCCCCTGTTGCTCACATGTTTTTGTTTATACATTTCCTGAGTTTTCCCCGCATTCCCAGCATAAGGCATTCCCCGCATTCCCAGCATAAGGCGCTAGTAGATTCAGGCGCAGCAGGGAAGTTTATTGACCGTTCTTTTGCCCATAGTTTAGGGATCCCATTTGTTCCTGTGGATATGCCCTTCCAAGTGCATGCCCTAGATAGTCGACCATTAGGGTCCGTGCTGATTAGGGAGGCCACCGCTTCACTCGGCATGGTTACACAGTCACAAGGAGAGAATCAGTCTCTTCCTTATTGATTCTCCTGCGTTTCCCGTGGTGCTGGGCCTACCCTGGTTGGCCTGTCATGACCCCACTATTTCATGGCAACAGGGGGCTCTCAAGAGGTGGTCACGAGACTACTCAGGGAGGTGTGTGGGGGTTTCCATTGGTGAGACTACTGTGTCTTTGGTACGCAGGGTGCTTGGTCGACTGTTGGAGCATGACCTGTATGTCAAGGCTGAGAAATGTCTGTTCTTCCAATAGTCTGTCTCCTTCCTAGGGTATCGCATTTCCACGTCAGGGGTGGAGATGGAGAGTGACCGCATTGCAGCCGTGTGGAATTGGCCGACTCCCACTACGGTAAAGGAAGTGCAGCGGTTTCTAGGGTTTGCCAACTACTACAGGAGGTTTATCCGTTGTTTAGGTCAAATAGCAGCTCCCATTACCTCACTGCTGAAGGGGTGACTGGTGCAACTGCAGTGGCTTTTGGTCACCTGACTGCTCTGTTTAATAGTGCTGGCCCATCCAGATCCCTCTTTGGCATTCATAGTGGAGGTGGACGCGTCCGAGGCTGGGATAGGAGCCGTGTTCTCTCAGCTCTCGGGCACACCACCAAAGCTCCTCCCCTGTGCTTTCTTTTCGAAGAAGCTCAGCCTGGCGGAGCGAAACTATGATGTGGGGGACCAGGAGCTGTTGGCTGTTGTCAAGGCTCTGAAGGCGTGGAGACATTGGCTTGAGGAGGCTAATCACCCTTTTCTCATCTGGACTGACCACCGCAATCTAGAGTACATCCAGGCGGTGAGGAGATTGAACCCTCGCCAGGCAAGGTGGGCCATGTTCTTTACCCGTTTTGTTTTCACTCTGTCCTACAGACCAGCTTCCCAGAACGCTAAGGCAAACGCACTGTCCCAGATGTATGACACAGATGAGCGGTCCATGGATCACACTCCCATACTTCCGGCACCGGTGGTGTGGGAGCTGGACATCGAGCGGGTGTTACGTACAGAGCCCACTCCCCCCCCAGCTGGCGTCTGTATGTTCCGTCTGCTGTCCGCGACCGTTTAATCTATTGGGCCCACACGTCACCCTCCTCTGGTCATCCAGGCATCGGTCGGACGGTGCGTTGCCTTAGTGGGAAGTACTGGTGGTCCACCTTGGCCAAGGACGTGAGGGTTTATGTTTCCTCCTGCTCGGTGTGCGCCCAGTGCAAGGCTCCCAGGCACCTGCTCAGAGGGAAGTTACAACCCCATTCCACAACGGCCGTGGTTGCACCTGTCGGTGGACTTCCTGACGGATCTTCCTCCCTCACAGGGTAACACCACGATCCTGGTCGTTGTGGATCGGTTTTCTAAGTCCTGCCGTCTCCTCCCTTTTCCCGGTCTCCCTACGGCCCTACAGACTGCGGAGGCCCTGTTCACTCACGTCTTCCTGCACTACGGGGTGCCTGAGGAACTGGATCCCCAGTTCACCTCCAGGGTCTAGAGAGCGTTCACGGAACGTCTGGGGTTCTCGGTCAGCCTCACCTCAGGTTTTCACCCCGAGAGTAACGGGAAGGTGGAGAGAGTTAACCAGGATGTGGGAAGGTTTCTGTGGTCATATTGCCAGGACCGGCCGGGGGAGTGGGCTGCGTTCATCCCCTGGGCAGAGATGGCCCAAAACTCACCCCACCACTCACTTCTCTCCCTTCCAATGCACACTGGGGTATCAGCCGGTTCTGGCACCTTGGCATCAGAGCCAGATCGAAGCTCCTGCAGTGGACGACTGGCTCGTAGGAGACCTGGGACGCAACGGGCCGTGAGGCGGCATAAGCGAGCGCCAACCGTCACCGACCCGAAACCTACCCCTCTGCCTGCCCTGCCGGAAGCTGGGTCCGCGGTTTCCAATCAAAGTCCTGAGGAGACTGAACAGGGTGTGCTACAGGTTACAGCTTCCCCCAGATTACTGTATTAATCCCTCGTTCCATGTGTCTCTCCTCAGGCCGGTGGGGGCCCCAGCGTATGCAGTCCGATCCATCCTGGACTCGAGGCGTCGGGTGAGGGGCCTCCAGTACCTCGTGGAGTGGGAGGGGTACAGAGAGATGCTGGGTGCCGGTGGAGGATGTCCTGGACCCGTTGCTTTTGTTCCACCTCCTCCATCAGGATCGCTTTGCACACTCTTGGCATTCTCTCAACCAGCTTCATGAGGGATTCACCTGGAATGCATTTCAATAAACAGGTGCGCTTCGTTAAAAGTTAACATGTGGAATGTCTCTCCTTCTTAATGCGTTTGAGCCAATCAGTTGTGTTGTGACAAGGTAGGTGGAGTATACAGAAGACAGTCCATATTATGGCAAGAACAGCTCAAATAAGCAAAGAGAAACGACAGTCCATCATTACTTTAAGACATGAAGGTCAGTCAATCCGGAAAATGTCAAGAGGTGCAGTTACAAAAACCATCAAGCGCTCTGATGAAACTGGCTCTAATGAGGACCGCCACAGGACAGGAAGACCCAGAGTTACCTCTGCTGCAGAGGATAAGTTCATTTGAGTTAACTGGCTCTAATGAGGACCGCCACAGGAAAGGAAGACCCAGAGTTACCTCTGCTGCAGAGGATAAGTTCATTAGAGTTACCAGCCTCAGAAATTGCAGCCCAAATAAATGCTTCACAGAGTTCAAGTAACAGACACATCTCAACATCAACTGTTCAGAGGAGACTGCGTGAATCAGGCCTTCGTGGTCGAATTGCTGCAAAGAAACCACTACTAAAGGACACCAATAAGAAGAGACTTGCTTGGGCCAAGAAACATGAGCAATGGACATTAGACAGGTGGAAATCTGTCCTTTGGTCTGATGAGTCCAAAGTGACGATTTTTGGTTCCCACCGCCATGGCCTTTTGAGACGCAGAGTAGGTGAACGGATGATCGCCGCATGTGTGATTCCCACCGTGAAGCATGGAGGTGTGATGGCGTGGGGGTGCTTTGCTGGTGACACTGTCAGTGATTTATTTAGAATTCAAGGCACACTTAACCAGCGTGGCCACCATAGTATTCTGCAGCGATACGCCATCCTACCTGGTTTTGCCTTAGTGGGACTATCATTTGTTTTTCAACAGGACAATGACCCAACACACCTCCAGGCTGTGTAAGGGCTATTTGACCAAGAAGGAGAGTGATGGAGTGCTGCATCAGATGACCTGGCCTCCACAATCACCTGACCTCCACCCAAATGAGATGGTTTAGAGTCAAGGAATAGCAGCCAACAATTGCTCAGCATATGTGGGAACTCCTTCAAGACTGTTGGAAAAGCATTCCTTATGAATTTGGTTGAGAGAATGCCAAGTGTGTGCAAAGCTGTCATCAAGACAAAGGATGGCTACTTTGAAGAATCTAAAATGTATTCTGATTTGTTTAACACTTTTTTGGTTACTACATGATTCCATATGTGGTTTTCCATAGTTTTGATGTCTTCACTATTATTCAGCAATGTAGAAAATAGTAAAATAAAGATAAACCCTTGAATGATTAGGTGTGTCCAAACTTTTGACTGGTCCTGTATAAGGTAATTTATTTATTCATAATACATTTGCATAAATGTCTAAAACCCAGTTTTTACTTTGTCATTGTGGGGTTATTGTGTGTAGATTGATGATCATTTATGTTTGATTTAATCCATTGTAGAATAAGGCTGTAACGTAACAACATGTGGAAAAGAGGTCAAAGGGTCTCCCTCCCATTCTGAGTGCTCCAGTCAGTCAGCGCAGCTCCACCCGCACACCCAGCCAGTCTGTACTGCAGCAGATTTACTACAGCTATCCCCAGACTCAGTTCCATAATAGTGTCATTTTGTCTGAATGCTACGACCAGATTACCAGCGCCCTAGGATGTGGAGCATGTGCAGTGGAGAGATCGTCGTCTAATTTACTATGGACACTTACCCCCTTTTTACTGCATTAACAAAACACACACCACATATACACCCTTTTTAACTCTCCAGAAATAAATGGGTGCTTTTTCTTCCTCTCTCCCATCCTCCCGTAAGGTAAAGGGGTAACACATCCTCTCACCACATACACATCATCCTGACCCACAGCAGACCTCAGTAATCCCTTAACAGAGTGCAATCCCTTAACAGAGTTTAATCCCTTAACACAGTGTAATCCCTTAACAGAGTGTAATCCCTTAACAGAGTGTAATCCCTTAACAGAGTTTAATCCCCTAACAGAGTTTAATCCCTTAACAGAGTGTAATCCCTTAACAGAGTGTAATCCCTTAACAGAGTTTAATCCCCTAACAGAGTTTAATCCCTTAACAGAGTTTAATCCCTTAACACAGTGTAATCCCTTAACAGAGTGTAATCCCTTAACAGAGTTTAATCCCCTAACAGAGTTTAATCCCTTAACAGAGTTTAATCCCTTAACACAGTTTAATCCCTTAACAGAGTTTAATCCCTTAACAGAGTGTAATCCCTTAACAGAGTGTAATCCCTTAACAGAGTTTAATCCCTTAACAGAGTGTAATCCCTTAACAGAGTTTAATCCCCTAACAGAGTTTAATCCCTTAACAGAGTTTAATCCCTTAACACAGTGTAATCCCTTAACAGAGTTTAATCCCTGAACAGAGTTTAATCCCTGAACAGAGTGTAATCCCTGAACAGAGTGTAATCCCTTAACACAGTGTAATCCCTTAACACAGTGTAATCCCTTAACACAGTGTAATCCTTAAACACAGTGTAATCCCTTAACACAGTGTAATCCCTTAACACAGTGTAATCCCTTAACACAGTGTAATCCCTTGACCATGGATCATTTAGCTATTTGATTTTGAATTTTTGGATCCCCAAAAGTATTAAAACATCATTGTAAATAAGAATTTGCTCTTAACTGACTTGCCTAGTTAAATAAAGGTTACATTTGAAAAAAACATAGAATGTGGCCTTTACTTCTATAGCCCATAGAAACGCATTGAATTACACGTCAGTAAATAAATCATAACATATAAGGTTTCTGTCCTAAATCTGGGTGGCAGCGTAGCCTAGTGGTTAGAGTGTTGGGCCAGTAACCAGCAGGTAGCCTAGTGGTTAGAGTGTTGGACCAGTAACCAGCAGGTAGCCTAGTGGTTAGAGTGTTGGGCCAGTAACCAGCAGGTAGCCTAGTGGTTAGAGCGTTGGGCCAGTAACCAGCAGGTAGCCTAGTGGTTAGAGTGTTGGACTAGTAACCAGCAGGTAGCCTAGTGGTTAGAGTGTTGGTCCAGTAACCAGCAGGTAGCCTAATGGTTAGAGTGTTGGTCCAGTAACCAGCAGGTAGCCTAGTGGTTAGAGTGTTGGGCCAGTAACCAGCAGGTAGCCTAGTGGTTAGAGTGTTGGGCCAGTAACCAGCAGGTAGCCTAGTGGTTAGAGTGTTGGGCCAGTAACCAGCAGGTAGCCTAGTGGTTAGAGTGTTGGTCCAGTAACCAGCAGGTAGCCTAGTGGTTAGAGTGTTGGTCCAGTAACCAGCAGGTAGCCTAGTGGTTAGAGTGTTGGTCCAGTAACCAGCAGGTAGCCTAGTGGTTAGAGCGTTGGGCCAGTAACCAGCAGGTAGCCTGGTGGTTAGAGCGTTGGACCAGTAACCAGCAGGTAGCCTAGTGGTTAGAGTGTTGGGCCAGTAACCAGCAGGTAGCCTAGTGGTTAGAGTGTTGGACTAGTAACCAGCAGGTAGCCTAGTGGTTAGAGTGTTGGACTAGTAACCAGCAGGTAGCCTAGTGGTTAGAGTGTTGGGCCAGTAACCAGCAGGTAGCCTAGTGGTTAGAGCGTTGGGCCAGTAACCAGCAGGTAGCCTAGTGGTTAGAGTGTTGGTCCAGTAACCAGCAGGTAGCCTAGTGGTTAGAGCGTTGGACTAGTAATCGAAAGGTTGCTAGTCATAAACGTATGATTTAAACTTATGTTCTCATTACATTTCACAATAAACATATATTTTTAATCAATGGTTGTGTGGTGAGAGATGTTTCAAACCCAAATAAACGCACAGTGACGGGTTTTGAATGACAGACTGTGGTACCAGCTTGGAGTTTTGTACTAAGAGTTGTGAAATTAGAACCAAAGACATAACAAGAAACTGTAACAGAACCACCCTGTCATTAGTTATCATGTTGAAACTAACAGAACCACCCTGTCATTAGTTATCATGTTGAAACTAACAGAACCACCCTGTCATTAGTTATCATGTTGAAACTAACAGAACCACCCTGTCATTAGTTATCATGTTGAAACTAATAGAACCACCCTGTCATTAGTTATCATGTTGAAACTAACAGAACCACCCTGTCATTAGTTATCATGTTGAAACTAACAGAACCACCCTGTCATTAGTTATCATGTTGAAACTAATAGAACCACCCTGTCATTAGTTATCATGTTGAAACTAACAGAACCACCCTGTCCTCTCCACTCTTGTCCTCTCCTGTCCTCTCCCCTCCACTCTTGCCATCTCCTGTCCTCTCCCCTCCTGTCTCCTCCACTCTTGTCCTCTCCACTCTTGTCCTCTCTTGTCCTCTCCACTCCTGTCCTCTCCACTCTTGTCCTCTCTTGTCCTCTCCACTCTTGTCCTCTCCTGTCCTCTCCCCTCCTGTCCCCTCCACTCTTGTCCTCTCTTGTCCTCTCCCCTCCTGTCTCCTCCACTCTTGTCCTCTCCTGTCCTCTCCACTCCTGTCCTCTCCACTCCTGTCCCCTCCACTCTTGTCCTCTCCTGTCCTCTCCACTCTTGTCATCTCCTGTCCTCTCCCCTCCTGTCTCCTCCACTCTTGTCCTCTCCACTCTTGTCCTCTCCTGTCCTCTCCACTCCTATCCCCTCCACTCTTGTCCTCTCCTGTCCCCTCCACTCTTGTTCTCTCCTGCCCTCTCCACTCTTGTCTTCTCTTGTCCTCTCCACATCTGTCCTCTCCACTCGTGTCCTCTCCTGTCCTCTCCAGTCCTGTCCTCTCCACTCTTGTCCTCTCCTGTCCTCTCCACTCTTGTCCTCTCTTGTCCTCTCCCCTCCTGTCTTCTCAACTCCTGTCCTCTCCCCTCCTGTCCCCTCCACTCTTGTCCTCTCTTGTCCTCTCCCCTCCTGTCTCCTCCACTCTTGTCCTCTCCTGTCCTCTCCACTCCTGTCCTCTCTTGTCCTCTCCCCTCCTGTCCCCTCCACTCTTGTCCTCTCTTGTCCTCTCCCCTCCTGTCTCCTCCACTCTTGTCCTCTCCTGTCCTCTTCCTTCTTTTCCTCTCTTGTCCTCTCCACTCTTGTCCTCTCCACTCTTGTCCTCTCCACTCTTGTCCTCTCCACTCTTGTCCTCTCCCCTCCTGTCTTCTCCACTCCTGTCCTCTCCACTCTTGTCCTCTCTTGTCCTCTCCCCTCCTGTCTCCTCCACTCTTACCCTCTCATGTCCTCTCCACTCTTGTCCTCTCCTGTCCTCTCCCCTCCTGTCCCCTCCACTCTTGCCATCTCCTGTCCTCTCCCCTCCTGTCTCCTCCACTCTTGTCCTCTCTTGTCCTCTCCACTCCTGTCCCCTCCACTCTTGTCCTCTCTTGTCCTCTCCCCTCCTGTCTCCTCCACTCTTGTCCTCTCCTGTCCTCTCCACTCCTGTCCTCTCCACTGTTGTCCTCTCCCCTCCTGTCCCCTCCACTCTTGTCCTCTCCACTACTGTCCTCTCCACTCCTGTCCTCTCCACTCTTGTCCTCTCCTGTCCTCTCCACTCCTGTCCTCTCCCCTCCTGTCCCCTCCACTCTTGTCCTCTCTTGTCCTCTCCCCTCCTGTCTCCTCCACTCTTGTCCTCTCCTGTCCTCTCCACTCCTGTCCTCTCCACTCCTGTCCTCTCCACTCTTGTCCTCTCCACTCCTGTCCCCTCCACTCTTGTCCTCTCCTGTCCTCTCCACTCCTGTCCTCTCCACTCCTGTCCTCTCCACTCTTGTCCTCTCCACTCCTGTCCCCTCCACTCTTGTCCTCTCCTGTCCTCTCCACTCTTGTCCTCTCCTGTCCTCTCCCCTCCTGTCCCCTCCACTCTTGTCATCTCCTGTCCTCTCCCCTCCTGTCCCCTCCACTCTTGTCCTCTCCACTACTGTCCTCTCCACTCCTGTCCTCTCCACTCTTGTCCTCTCCTGTCCTCTCCACTCCTGTCCTCTCCCCTCCTGTCCCCTCCACTCTTGTCCTCTCTTGTCCTCTCCCCTCCTGTCTCCTCCACTCTTGTCCTCTCCTGTCCTCTCCACTCCTGTCCTCTCCACTCTTGTCCTCTCCACTCCTGTCCCCTCCACTCTTGTCCTCTCCTGTCCTCTCCACTCTTGTCTCCTCCACTCTTGTCCTCTCCTGTCCTCTCCACTCCTGTCCTCTCCACTCCTGTCCCCTCCACTCTTGTCCTCTCCTGTCCTCTCCACTCCTGTCCTCTCCACTCCTGTCCTCTCCACTCCTGTCCCCTCCACTCTTGTCCTCTCCTGTCCTCTCCACTCCTGTCCTCTCCACTCCTGTCCTCTCCACTCTTGTCCTCTCCACTCCTGTCCCCTCCACTCTTGTCCTCTCCTGTCCTCTCCACTCTTGTCCTCTCCTGTCCTCTCCCCTCCTGTCCCCTCCACTCTTGTCATCTCCTGTCCTCTCCCCTCCTGTTTCCTCCACTCTTGTCCTCTCCACTGTTGTCCTCTCTTGTCCTCTCCACTCTTGTCCTCTCTTGTCCTCTCCCCTCCTGTGTCCTCCACTCTTGTCCTCTCCTGTCCTCTCCACTCCTGTCCCCTCCACTCTTGTCCTCTCCTGTCCTCTCCCCTCCTGTCTCCTCCACTCTTGTCCTCTCCTGTCCTCTCCTGTCCCTGGCAATCCTCTCGTTCCAGGGGCCAGACAGTGTTCCTATCACTCAGAAGCAGCACACACACCCATCATTACAGCTTTATCTCATGTCGTGCAGCCCTGCCGCTGTGCCAGTCCTGACTCCAGTCCTCCGGGATACTTTACTAATAACCTATTCCTTATCAGACACTCTGCACCTCTGCCTGTTATCAAAGAGTCAATTAAAGGAGCGGGGGGAAAGGTGAAGGATTCAAATAATGGAGACAGCTGTTTTTCTCTGTTTGATAAAATCTGTGTGTATTATTATCGGCCGAGAGCAGCTCCCCAGACCCTGCGCTTAATTCAAGCCCCTGTCTAGTCCTCGATACCTTCTGCTGCTTGATAAAGAGAGGGAGAGAGAGGGAGAGAGCGAGAGAGAGAGAGAGAGCGAGAGAGAGAGAGAGGGAGAGAGAGAGAGAGAGAGGGAGAGAGAGACAGAGAGAGAAAGAGAGAGAAAGAGAGAGAGAGAGAAAGAGAGAGACATAGAGAAAGCGAGAGAGAGAGACAGAGAGAGAGAGAAAGAGAGAGACATAGAGAAAGAGAGAGAGAGAGAAAGAGAGAGAGAGAGAGAGAAAGAGAGACATAGAGAAAGAGAGAGACAGAGAGAGAGAGGCTCTCAGCAGGCTCTGCTCACACTTACTGGCCTGAGGCCAAACCACGACCAACAACATGGGAGACTTTATGGAACAAAAAGCCTTCACTATATCATCCTGGAATATCCAAGGCCTGAGGTCATCTGCCTTTGGCCTAAAGAGCAGGAACCCAGACTTCACCAAAGAAATCGGTAATACAGACATTGTCATCCTGCAAGAAACCTGGTATAGAGGAGACGGACCCACTGGTTTCCCTCTAGGTTACAGAGAGCTGGTAGTTCCATCCACCAAACTACCAGCTGTGAAACAGGGAAGGGACCCAGGGGGTATGCTAATTTGGTATAGAGCAGACCTAACTTAAACCATTAAATTAATCAAAACAGGAACATTTTACATTTGGCTAGAAATTCAAAAGGAAATTATCTTAACAGAGAAAAATGTCCTCCTGTGTGCTACCTATATCCCCCCACTAGAATCCCCATACTTTAATGAAGACAGCTTCTCCAACCTGGAGGGGGAAATCAATCATTTCCAGGCCCAGGGACATGTACTAGTCTGTGGCGACCTAAATGCCAGAACCGGACAAGAACCTGACACCCTCAGCACACAGGGGGACAAACACCTGCCTGGAGGTGACAGCATTCCCTCCCACATATGCCCAACTATGACAACATAACCAACAAAAACGGGTCACAACTCCTGCAGCTCTGTCGCACGCTGGGTATGTACATAGTCAATGGTAGGCTTCGAGGGGACTCCTATGGTAGGTACACATATAGCTCATCTCTTGGCAGTAGTACTGTAGACTACTTTATCACTGACCTCAACCCAGAGTCTCTCAGAGCGTTCACAGTCAGCCCACTGACACCCCTATCAGACCACAGCAAAATCACAGTCTACTTAAACAGAGCAATACTCAATCATGAGGCATCAAAGCCAAAGGAACTGAGTAACATTAAGAAATGCTATAGATGGAAGGAATGCAGTTTGGAAACCTACCAAAAAACAATTAGGCAACAAAAAATTCACTCCCTTTTAGACAATTTCCTGGGTAAAATGTTCCACTGTAATAGTGAAGGTGTAAACTTGGCAGTAGAAAATCTCAACAGTATATTTGACCTCTCAGCTTCACTATCAAATGTAAAAAATCTCAAATAAAAAACCGAAGAAAATTAACAACAATGACAAATGGTTTGATGAAGAATGCAAAAATCTAAGAAAGAAATTGAGAAACCTGTCCAACATAGAGACCCGGAAAACCTGAGTCTATGCCTTCACTATGGTGAATCACTAAAACAATACAGAAATACATTTCGGAAAAAGAAGGAACAGCAGGTCAGAAATCAGCTCAATGTAATTGTAGAATCCATAGACTCTAACCACTTCTGGGAAAATTGGAAAACACTAAACAAACAACAACACGAAGAATTATCTATCCAAAATGGAGATGCATGGGTAAACCACTTCTCCAAACTTTTTTGACTCTATAACAAAGAATAAAGAGCAAAAAACATACAAAAATATCAAACCATTACTGCCTTTTCCTCATTTTTCAAGCAAAGGTCTTTTAAGGGAGTATGCGAGCACACTCGTTCGGATTGGCTAGCTGAGATCGGCTAGCTGAGATCGGCTAGCTGAGTTCGGCTAGCTGAGTTCGGTTAGCTGAGATCGGCTAGCTGAGTTCGGCTAGCTGAGTTTGGCTCGGCTAGCTGAGATCGGCTAGCTGAGATCGGCTAGCTGAGTTCGGCTAGTTGAGTTCGGCTCGGCTAGCTGAGTTCGGTTAGCTGAGTTCGGCTAGCTGAGTTTGGCTAGCTGAGATCGGCTAGCTGAGTTCGGCTAGCTGAGTTCGGCTCGGCTAGCTGAGTTCGGCTAGCTGAGTTCGGCTAGCTGAGTTCGGCTAGCTGAATTCGGCTCGGCTAGCTGATCAAATACAAATCTTAGAATAAACTATTAAAGACTACCAGAACCCACTGGATTCTCCAATTACCTTGAACGAGTTACAGGAGAAAATAAAAACACTCCAACCCAAAAAGGCCTGTGGTGTTAATGGTATCCTTAATGAAATGATCAAATATACAGACAACAAATTTCAATTGGCTATACTAAAACTCTTTAACATCATCCTTAGCTCTGGCATCGTCCCCAATATTTGGAACCAAGGACTGATTACCCCAATCCACAAAAGTGGAGACAAATTTGACCCCAATAACTACCGTGGAATATGCATCAACAGTAACCTTGGGAAAATCCTCTGCATTAACAGCAGACTCGTACATTTCCTCAACGAAAGCAATGTACTGAGCAAATGTCAAATTGGCTTTTTACCAAATTACCGTACAACAGACCATGTATTCACCCTGCACACCCTAATTGACAACCAAACAAACCAGAACAAAGGCAAAATCTTCTCATGCTTTGTTGATTTAAAAAAAGCCTTCGACTCAATCTGGCATGAGGGTCTGCTATACAAATTGATGGAAAGGGGTGTTGGGGGTAAAACATACGACATTATAAAATCCATGTACACAAACAACAAGTGTGCGGTTAAAATTGGCAAAAAACACACACATTTCTTCACACAGGGTCGTGGGGTGAGACAAGGATGCAGCTTAAGCCCCACCCTCTTCAACATATATATCAACGAATTGGCGCGGGCACTAGAAAAGTCTGCAGCACCTGGCCTCACCCTACTAGAATCCGAAGTCAAATGTCTACTGTTTGCTGATGATCTGGTGCTTCTGTCACCAACCAAGGAGGGCCTACAGCAGCACCTAGATCTTCTGCACAGATTCTGTCAGACCTGGGCCCTGACAGTAAATCTCAGTAAGACCAAAATAATGGTGTTCCAAAAAAGGTCCAGTCGCCAGGACCATAAATACAAATTCCATCTAGACACTGTTGCCCTAGAGCACACAAAAAAACTATACATACCTCGGCCTAAACATCAGCGCCACAGGTAACTTCCACAAAGCTGTGAACGATCTGAGAGACAAGGCAAGAAGGGCATTCTATGCCATCAAAAGGAACATAAATTTCAACATACCAATTAGGATCTGGCTAAAAATACTTGAATAAGTCATAGAGCCCATTGCCCTTTACGGTTGTGAGGTCTGGAGTCCCGCTCACCAACCAAGACTTCACAAAATGGGACAAACACCAAATTGAGACTCTGCATACAGAATTCTGCAAAAATATCCTCCGTGTACAACGTAGAACACCAAATAATGCATGCAGAGCAGAATTAGGCCGATACCCACTAATTATCAAAATCCAGAAAAAGAGCTGTTAAATTCTACAACCACCTAAAAGGAAGCGATGCCCAAACCTTCCATAACAAAGCCATCACCTACAGAGAGATGAACCTGGTGAAGAGACCCCTAAGCAAGCTGGTCCTGGGGCTCTGTTCACAAACACAAACACACCCCACAGAGCCCCAGGACAGCAGCACAATTAGACCCAACCAAATCATGAGAAAACAAAAAGATAATTACTTGACACATTGGAAAGAATTAACAAATAAACAGAGCAAACTAGAATGCTATTTGGCCCTAAACAGAGAGTGTCATGTCTTGTCATATTATGTCTTGTTCCTGGTCTTTCTCTTCACTCTGTCTCCCTCTGCTGGTCGTATTAGGTTACCTTCTCTTTCTCTCCTCCTCCAGCTGTTCCTCATCTCCTCTAACTACCTCGTTCACCCTTTTCCCACCTGTTCCCTTTTCCCCTCTGATTAGGTCTCTATTTCTCTCTCTGTTCCTGCTTCTTTCTTTGTCAGATTCTCGTTTGAGTTTCTCATGCCAGAAACAAACTATTGTCTCGTTTGCTTCACCCTTGTCCCGTCCTGTCGGAATCTGCCTGGCAAGTGCATCCTGTACTCAGCTAACTGTCTTATCGTTTGTACTGTGTCCAGTTCATCTGATGCTACGTGAGATCAGGTACCACTGTTCCTCTACGACCCGCGCCTACCCAGAGAGACCTGCAGCCTGTCGCCGCTAACCCAGCTATTCTCCTCTGCTGCTAAGAAGGGGGCTCTTTTGTAATTATCAGAAGGACTTTTTGTTTCATTTGTCGCCCTCTCTGCGGGTTGTCTATTTTCCCATTATCTACATCTGAAGAGGATCTATGTCTTCCCTGTGTTTACATTAAAGGACTCTGTTTTTGTTAAACCGCTTTTGGGTCCTCACTCAAGTGCACAACAGAGAGTACACAGTGGCAGAATACCTGTCCTCTGTGACTGACCCAAACTCAAGGAAAGCTTTGACTATGTACAGACTTAGTGAGCATAGCCTTGCTATTGAGAAAGGCCGCCGTAGACAGACCTGGCTCTCAAGTGAAGACAGGCTATGTGCACACTGCCCACAAAATTAGGTGGAAACTGAGCTGGACTTCCTAACCTCCTGTCCAACGTATGACCATATTAGAGATACATATTTCCCTCAGATTACACAGATCCACAAAGAATTCGAAAACAAATCCAATTTTGATAAACTCCCATATCTACTGTGGGAAATTCCACAGTGTGCCATCACAGCAGCAAGATGTGTGACCTGTTGCCACAGGAAAAGGGCATCCAGTGAAGAACAAACACCAGTGTAAATACAACCCATATTTTTGCTTATTTATTTTCCCTTGTGTTCTTTAACCATTTGTACATTGTTACAACACTATATATATATATAATATGACATTTGTAATGTCTTTTTTGTTTAGACTTTTCTGTATGTGTAATGTTTACTGTTAATTTTTGTTTATTTCACTTTTGTATATTATCTACCTCACTTGCTTTGGCAATGTTAACACATGTTTCCCATGCCAATAAAGCCCCTTGAATTGAATTGAATTGAGAGACAGAGAGAGAGGGAGAACGAGAGAGAGAGAGAGAGACAGAGAGACAGAGAGAGAGAGGGAGGGATAAAGAGAGAGAGAAAGCGAGTGAGAGCAAGGATTAAAAAGAGTCAGTCACAATGACCTGTGTAGGAGAATGGTAGGAATATTCCGTTCCACTTCATCCCAGAGCTGTATCGACTCCAGAGAGGTAATGCATAGAGGCAGGAAGAGGGTCCATGAAAAACAGCTTCCCAGAGCAGACAGAGGCTGCATTCCAAAAGGAACACTTTTTTCCCAGTATAGTGCTCGTCAGTGGCCAATAGCTTGAGCAAATTTTTTAAATATTTTTTTTATTATTTTTATTTAACCTTTATTTAACCAGGTAGGCTAGTTGAGAACACCTTTATTTAACCAGGTAGGCTAGTTGAGAACACCTTTATTTAACCTGGTAGGCTAGTTGAGAACACCTTTATTTAACCAGGTAGGCCAGTTGAGAACACCTTTATTTAACCAGGTAGGCCAGTTGAGAACACCTTTATTTAACCTGGTAGGCTAGTTGAGAACACCTTTATTTAACCAGGTAGGCTAGTTGAGAACACCTTTATTTAACCAGGTAGGCTAGTTGAGAACACCTTTATTTAACCAGGTAGGCTAGTTGAGAACACCTTTATTTAACCAGGTAGGCTAGTTGAGAACACCTTTATTTAACCAGGTAGGCTAGTTGAGAACACCTTTATTTAACCAGGTAGGCTAGTTGAGAACACCTTTATTTAACCAGGTAGGCTAGTTGAGAACACCTTTATTTAACCAGGTAGGCTAGTTGAGAACAAGTTCTCATTTACAACTGCGACCTGGCCAAGATAAAGCATAGCAGTGTGAGCAGACAACAAAGAGTTACACATGGAGTAAACAATTAACAAGTCAATAACACAGTAGAAACCAAAGGGGGAGTCTATATACAATGTGTGCAAAAGGCATGAGGAGGTAGGCAAATAATTACAATTTTGCAGATTAACACTGGAGTGATGAATGATCAGATGATCATGTACAGGTAGAGATATTGGTGTGCAAAATTAATTAGAGAACACCAACACCCAGGTGGGGGAGCCAACATGAATGACAACAAAAAGGGGGAAAAATGGGTTATTTTCTCTGTAGAGCCACCGGTGAAATGTCATTTAATATTGATATTCCTACCTTTCTCCTACACAGTTCATATGCAATGGAGGCAATGGCAGGGGCAAAGCTTTGGTTTTAGAATTGGGGGGGGGACATAATTATTAGTATTTTTTTCATCCTGTCGGATAAACACTCCAAACAGCCCCGACTGCATGGTCCTAAGGTACATCGTTGCCTTGTTTTGTCTCGGAAAGGAGAATTCCTTTGACCTCGTCCAATCAATTGAATTTACCACAGGTGGACTCCAATCAAGTTGTAGAAACATCTCAAGGATGATCAATAGAAACAGGATGCACCTGAGCTCAATGTCTCATAACAAAGGGTCTGAATACTGATGAGGTATTTCTGTTTTCATTTGTAATGAATTTGCCAAAAACTGTTTTCGCTTTGTATTAATGGGGTATTGTGGGTAGATTGCTGAATTATTTTTTTTCTAATACATTTTAGAATAAGGCTGTAACGTAACTAAATGTAGAACAAGTCAGGGGTCTGAATACTTTCCGAATGCCCTGAATACAGGGATAACCAGTACCGAGTCAATGTGCTACGAGGTAATTGAGGTAATTATGTACAGTACATGTAGGTAGGGATACAGTGACTAGTCCACAGGATAGATAATAGACAGTAGCAGCAGTATACTGTAGGTAGGGGTAGAGGATAGATAATAGACAGTAACAGCAGTATACTGTAGGTAGGGGTAAAGGATAGATAATAGACAGTAACAGCAGTATACTGTAGGTAGGGGTAAAGGATAGATAATAGACAGTAACATCAGTATACTGTAGGTAGGGGTAAAGGATAGATAATAGACAGTAACAGCAGTATACTGTAGGTAGGGGTAAAGGATAGATAATAGACAGTAACAGCAGTATACTGTAGGTAGGGGTAAAGGATAGATAATAGACAGTAACAGCAGTATACTGTAGGTAGGGGTAAAGAATAGATAATAGACAGTAACATCAGTATACTGTAGGTAGGGGTAAAGGATAGATAATAGACAGTAACAGCAGTATACTGTAGGTAGGGGTAAAGGATAGATAATAGACAGTAACATCAGTATACTGTAGGTAGGGGTAAAGGATAGATAATAGACAGTAACAGCAGTGTATGAGTGTGAGTGTGGCGTCAGCATGCGTGTGTGTGTGTGTGTGTGTGGCGTCAACAACGTGTGTGTGTGTGTGCAGGTTATGTGTCTATGTGGTAGGGTTGAATTGCGGGAACCCGGTTTCCGAGATCTTCCACCCAAAACCACTTCCGTTTCCCAGGATAAATAACTGCGAGAAACTGGTAATACATTTTTGTTCTGAACAGCATGACATGATATGTCTAAATCTGGATTATCTACAATCTTCTCTCTGATCACGGCGTGATGAGTCATCAACGCTCGGGGGGGTGGGGACATCTCATTATATAGACCTATCATCTCATCCTGGTAACTTTTCTTATTGTGACAGGTAGACCTACATTTGCAGCAGCGTAGTCTATGCTACAGTAAATTCAAGGCAGAATCCGTGTCTAATTTTCACATCTCCATCTGGCTTTCAGGGACCTTATCTTTTAATTGTAAATATGTTTTTCATGTCAACAGCTGCAATGTTTTAAAACGTTCCTATATCATCGGGTTAAATCAGTGCACCAGTAAACAGTCGTTCTCTCTCTCCATCAGTTCAAATAGATCAACCTGTTCTAGATTGATATACTATAGCCCTATATAGAGATGTCCTATCCTACCTCTTCAGGTAATACATTCAATGCAGTATTAGCCTTATATTTGGCTAATTAATGATGGGTTATGCATAATAACCTCCTAACTCATAGCCTCTGTATATTGCCCAATACCCAGCCACCTGTTCTCCTTAGCTCTAGGAGTCCTGTGCAGGAAAAGCTAGACGAGAATAGCTTCCTGGACAATTTACTTGGATTTTTATGCTAATAGACTATTTGAAGAGGCAAGCTCTTATTTGCTGAATGCGAAATACAGCAACCTGTAGAACTCACAGGTAGTTTGGAAGTAGAGAGAACGACCGATGGTGGTAGACTATAGCAGGTATTAATTCAGACCCATAACCATTCAGATGGTGGTAGACTATAGCAGGTATTAATTCAGACCCATAACCATTCAGATGGTGGTAGACTATAGCAGGTATTAATTCAGACCCATAACCATTCAGATGGTGGTAGACTATAGCAGGTATTAATTCAGACCCATAACCATTCAGATGGTGGTAGACTATAGCAGGTATTAATTCAGACCCATAACCATTCAGATGGTGGTAGACTATAGCAGGTATTAATTCAGACCCATAACCATTCAGATGGTGGTAGACTATAGCAGGTATTAATTCAGACCCATAACCATTCAGATGGTGGTAGACTATAGCAGTTATTAATTCAGACCCATAACCATTCAGATGGTGGTAGACTATAGCAGTTATTAATTCAGACCCATAACCATTCAGATGGTGGTAGACTATAGCAGTTATTAATTCAGACCCATAACCATTCAGATGGTGGTAGACTATAGCAGTTGTTAATTCAGACCCATAACCATTCAGATGGTGGTAGACTATAGCAGTTGTTAATTCAGACCCATAACCATTCAGATGGTGGTAGACTATAGCAGTTGTTAATTCAGACCCATAACCATTCAGATGGTGGTAGACTATAGCAGTTGTTAATTCAGACCCATAACCATTCAGATGGTGGTAGACTATAGCAGTTGTTAATTCAGACCCATAACCATTCAGATGGTGGTAGACTATAGCAGTTGTTAATTCAGACCCATAACCATTCAGATGGTGGTAGACTATAGCAGTTATTAATTCAGACCCATAACCATTCAGACCCATAACTATTCAGACCCATAACCATTCAGACCCATAACCATTCAGACCCATAACTATTCAGATCCATAACCATTCAGACCCATAACCATTCAGACCCATAACCATTCAGACCCATAACCATTCAGACCCATAACTATTCAGACCCATAACCATTCAGATCCATAACCATTCAGACCCATAACCATTCAGACCCATAACTATTCAGATCCATAACTATTCAGACCCATAACCATTCAGACCCATAACCATTCAGACCCATAACCATTCAGACCCATAACCATTCAGACCCATAACCATTCAGACCCATAACTATTCAGATCCATAACCATTCAGACCCATAACCATTCAGACCCATAACCATTCAGACCCATAAACATTCAGACCCATAACCATTCAGATGGTGGTAGACTATAGCAGGTATTAATTCAGACCCATAACCATTCAGACCCATAACCATTCAGACCCATAACTATTCAGATCCATAACTATTCAGACCCATAACCATTCAGACCCATAACCATTCAGACCCATAACCATTCAGACCCATAACCATTCAGACCCATAACCATTCAGATGGTGGTAGACTATAGCAGGTATTAATTCAGACCCATAACCATTCAGACCCATAACCATTCAGACCCATAACCATTCAGACCCATAACCATTCAGACCCATAACTATTCAGACCCATAACTATTCAGATCCATAACTATTCAGACCCATAACCATTCAGACCCATAACCATTCAGACCCATAACCATTCAGACCCATAACCATTCAGACCCATAACCATTCAGACCCATAACCATTCAGACCCATAACCATTCAGACCCATAACTATTCAGATCCATAACCATTCAGACCCATAAACATTCAGACCCATAACCATTCAGACCCATAACCATTCAGACCCATAACCATTCAGACCCATAACCATTCAGACCCATAACCATTCAGATGGTGGTAGACTATAGCAGGTATTAATTCAGACCCATAACCATTCAGACCCATAACCATTCAGACCCATAACCATTCAGACCCATAACCATTCAGACCCATAACTATTCAGACCCATAACTATTCAGATCCATAACTATTCAGACCCATAACCATTCAGACCCATAACCATTCAGACCCATAACCATTCAGACCCATAACCATTCAGACCCATAACCATTCAGACCCATAACCATTCAGACCCATAACCATTCAGACCCATAACTATTCAGATCCATAACCATTCAGACCCATAAACATTCAGACCCATAACCATTCAGACCCATAACCATTCAGACCCATAACCATTCAGACCCATAACCATTCAGACCCATAACCATTCAGATGGTGGTAGACTATAGCAGTTATTAATTCAGACCCATAACCATTCAGATAGTGGTAGACTATAGCAGTTATTAATTCAGACCCATAACCATTCAGATGGTGGTAGACTATAGCAGTTATTAATTCAGACCCATAACCATTCAGACCCATAACTATTCAGACCCATAACTATTCAGATCCATAACTATTCAGACCCATAACCATTCAGACCCATAACTATTCAGACCCATAACCATTCAGACCCATAACCATTCAGACCCATAACTATTCAGATCCATAACCATTCAGACCCATAACCATTCAGACCCATAACCATTCAGACCCATAACCATTCAGACCCATAACTATTCAGACCCATAACCATTCAGATCCATAACCATTCAGACCCATAACCATTCAGACCCATAACTATTCAGATCCATAACTATTCAGACCCATAACCATTCAGACCCATAACCATTCAGACCCATAACCATTCAGACCCATAACCATTCAGACCCATAACCATTCAGACCCATAACTATTCAGATCCATAACCATTCAGACCCATAACCATTCAGACCCATAACCATTCAGACCCATAACCATTCAGACCCATAACCATTCAGATGGTGGTAGACTATAGCAGGTATTAATTCAGACCCATAACCATTCAGACCCATAACCATTCAGACCCATAACTATTCAGACCCATAACTATTCAGATCCATAACTATTCAGACCCATAACCATTCAGACCCATAACTATTCAGACCCATAACTATTCAGATCCATAACTATTCAGACCCCATAACCATTCAGACCCATAACTATTCAGACCCATAACCATTCAGACCCATAACCATTCAGACCCATAACTATTCAGATCCATAACCATTCAGACCCATAACCATTCAGACCCATAACCATTCAGACCCATAACCATTCAGACCCATAACTATTCAGACCCATAACCATTCAGATCCATAACCATTCAGACCCATAACCATTCAGACCCATAACTATTCAGATCCATAACTATTCAGACCCATAACCATTCAGACCCATAACCATTCAGACCCATAACCATTCAGACCCATAACCATTCAGACCCATAACCATTCAGACCCATAACTATTCAGATCCATAACCATTCAGACCCATAACCATTCAGACCCATAACCATTCAGACCCATAACCATTCAGACCCATAACCATTCAGATGGTGGTAGACTATAGCAGGTATTAATTCAGACCCATAACCATTCAGACCCATAACCATTCAGACCCATAACTATTCAGACCCATAACTATTCAGATCCATAACTATTCAGACCCATAACCATTCAGACCCATAACCATTCAGACCCATAACCATTCAGACCCATAACCATTCAGACCCATAACCATTCAGACCCATAACCATTCAGACCCATAACCATTCAGACCCATAACTATTCAGATCCATAACCATTCAGACCCATAACCATTCAGACCCATAACCATTCAGATGGTGGTAGACTATAGCAGTTATTAATTCAGACCCATAAACCATTCAGATAGTGGTAGACTATAGCAGTTATTAATTCAGACCCATAACCATTCAGATGGTGGTAGACTATAGCAGTTATTAATTCAGACCCATAACCATTCAGACCCATAACTATTCAGACCCATAACTATTCAGATCCATAACTATTCAGACCCATAACCATTCAGACCCATAACTATTCAGACCCATAACCATTCAGACCCATAACCATTCAGACCCATAACTATTCAGATCCATAACCATTCAGACCCATAACCATTCAGACCCATAACCATTCAGACCCATAACCATTCAGACCCATAACTATTCAGACCCATAACCATTCAGATCCATAACCATTCAGACCCATAACCATTCAGACCCATAACTATTCAGATCCATAACTATTCAGACCCATAACCATTCAGACCCATAACCATTCAGACCCATAACCATTCAGACCCATAACCATTCAGACCCATAACCATTCAGACCCATAACTATTCAGATCCATAACCATTCAGACCCATAACCATTCAGACCCATAACCATTCAGACCCATAACCATTCAGACCCATAACCATTCAGATGGTGGTAGACTATAGCAGGTATTAATTCAGACCCATAACCATTCAGACCCATAACCATTCAGACCCATAACTATTCAGACCCATAACTATTCAGATCCATAACTATTCAGACCCATAACCATTCAGACCCATAACTATTCAGACCCATAACTATTCAGATCCATAACTATTCAGACCCATAACCATTCAGACCCATAACTATTCAGACCCATAACCATTCAGACCCATAACCATTCAGACCCATAACTATTCAGATCCATAACCATTCAGACCCATAACCATTCAGACCCATAACCATTCAGACCCATAACCATTCAGACCCATAACTATTCAGACCCATAACCATTCAGATCCATAACCATTCAGACCCATAACCATTCAGACCCATAACTATTCAGATCCATAACTATTCAGACCCATAACCATTCAGACCCATAACCATTCAGACCCATAACCATTCAGACCCATAACCATTCAGACCCATAACCATTCAGACCCATAACTATTCAGATCCATAACCATTCAGACCCATAACCATTCAGACCCATAACCATTCAGACCCATAACCATTCAGACCCATAACCATTCAGATGGTGGTAGACTATAGCAGGTATTAATTCAGACCCATAACCATTCAGACCCATAACCATTCAGACCCATAACTATTCAGACCCATAACTATTCAGATCCATAACTATTCAGACCCATAACCATTCAGACCCATAACCATTCAGACCCATAACCATTCAGACCCATAACCATTCAGACCCATAACCATTCAGACCCATAACCATTCAGACCCATAACTATTCAGATCCATAACCATTCAGACCCATAACCATTCAGACCCATAACCATTCAGACCCATAACCATTCAGACCCATAACCATTCAGACCCATAACCATTCAGACCCATAACCATTCAGATGGTGGTAGACTATAGCAGTTATTAATTCAGACCCATAACCATTCAGATAGTGGTAGACTATAGCAGTTATTAATTCAGACCCATAACCATTCAGATGGTGGTAGACTATAGCAGTTATGAATTCAGACCCATAACCATTCAGATGGTGGTAGACTATAGCAGTTGTTAATTCAGACCCATAACCATTCAGATGGTGGTAGACTATAGCAGTTATTAATTCAGACCCATAACCATTCAGATGGTGGTAGACTATAGCAGTTATTAATTCAGACCCATAACCATTCAGATGGTGGTAGACTATAGCAGTTATTAATTCAGACCCATAACCATTCAGATGGTGGTAGACTATAGCAGTTATTAATTCAGACCCATAACCATTCAGATGGTGGTAGACTATAGCAGTTATTAATTCAGACCCATAACCATTCAGATGGTGGTAGACTATAGCAGTTGTTAATTCAGACCCATAACCATTCAGACCCATAACCATTCAGATGGTGGTAGACTATAGCAGTTATTAATTCAGACCCATAACCATTCAGATGGTGGTAGACTATAGCAGTTATTAATTCAGACCCATAACCATTCAGATGGTGGTAGACTATAGCAGTTATTAATTCAGACCCATAACCATTCAGATGGTGGTAGACTATAGCAGTTATTAATTCAGACCCATAACCATTCAGATGGTGGTAGACTATAGCAGTTATTAATTCAGACCGTAACCATTCAAACCTTATGAAGAGTGGTGAAAGCCTCTGATTCTAGTCCCATATTAATCAATGATAGTCGCTGGAATCAGCTGAGTCGCCACTTCCCGAGCCTAGGCAACTAGGTACAGCTGGGCTATCGCCAGCGGAACGGCAATACAGGATCAACACGAAGAGTTGTTTGTATTGCTGGACTCTTGGTCATTTTGTGTTCGCTTGTCCTTTAAAGGGATCAGGATCACTGGTAGGAGCGAGTCCTCTGGTGGAGAACTTCCCTTTCTCGCACCCCTGTTCCTGCCATTCTGCTGTGGGGTAGCCAGTCTAAATCTCTTTGGGTCCTCATTGACTCTGGGGCCGGTGAGAGTTTTTTGGACTCTACCCTGGCTTCCGAGCTGAACATCCCCACTCAGCCCCTCTCCACTCTCATGGAGGTTAGAGCGCTGGACGGGCGCCCTATGGGCTGGGTCACTCATATTACCACTTCCATCAACCTACGGGTGTCAGGGAATCACAGCGAGACTATTCAATTCCTGGTCATCAAGTCTTCTCAGATTCTTCGAAGAAGCTCAGCCCGACGGAGCAAAACTATGACGTGGGGGACCAGGAGCTGTTGGCTGTTGTCAAGTTCTTGAAGGCATGGAGACATTGGCTCGAGGGGGCTAAACACCCTTTTCTCATCTGGACTGACCACCGCAATCTGGAGTACATCTGGGCGGCGAGGACACTGAACCCTCGCCAGGCAAGGTAGGCCATGTTCTTTACGTTCCCAGAACGCTAAGGCTGAAGCACTGTATGACACAGAGGAGCAGCTCATGGATCCCGCTCCCATACTTCTGACCTCGTGCCTGGTGGCACCAGTGGTGTGGGAGCTGGATGCAGACATTGAGCGGGCATTATGTACAGAGCCCACTCCACCCCAGTGTCCAGCTGGGTGTCTGTACATTCCGTTGGCTGTCCGCGACTGTTTGATCTATTGGGCCCACACGTCACCCTCCTCCGGGCATCGGTCGGACAGTGCGCTGTCTTAGTGGGAAGTACTGGTGCGCTGTCTTAGTGGGAAGTACTGGTGATCCACCTTGGCCAAGGACGTGATGGTTTATGTTTCCTCCTGCTCGGTGTGTGCCCAGTGCAAGGCCCCTAGGGCGGATCTGCCTCCCTCACAGGGTAACACCACGATCCTGGTCATTGTGGATTGGTTTTCTAAGTCCTGCCGTCTCCTCCCTTTGCCCGGTCTCCCTACGGCCCTGTTCTCACACATCTTCCGGCACTACGGGGTGCCTGAGGACATTGCATCTGATTAAGGTCCCCAATTCACGTCAAGGGTCTGGAGGGCGTTCATGGAACGTCTGGGGGTCTCGGTCAGCCTCACCTCAGGTTTTCACACCAAGAGTAATGGGCAGGGGGAGAGAGTAAACCAGGATGTGGGTAGGTTTTTGCGGTCTTATTGCCAGGACCGGCCGGGGGAGTGGGCGGCTTCATACTCTGGGCAGAGATTTCCCAGGACTCACTCCGCCACTCCTCTACCAACCTCTCCCCTTTCCAATGCGTACTGGGGTACCAGCCAGTTCTGGCGCCGTGGCATCAGAGCCAGATCGAGGCTCCTGCGGTGGATGACTGGTTTAACCGCGCTGAGGAGACATGGGACGCTGCTCATGTGCACCTTCAGCCAGCGCAGTGAGGGTCTGGCTCTCGACCCGAAACCTACCCCACCGCCTGCCCTGCCGGAAGCTTTGTCTGCGGTTTGTGGGGCCTTTCACAGTCCTGAGGAGAGTGAATGAGGTTTGTTACAGTTTACAGCTTCCCCCAGATTACCGTGTTACCGCCTCGTTCCATGCGTCTCTTTCCTGCACCTTAGTATTGTGTTTGTACTGGTGTTTTTTCTTGAATTAAATACCTTATCCACACATCTCAGCTCTCCTGTGCCTGACTCCTTTCACCAGTTACCCACAGCCTTAAAACTGGGTCTCCGCCAGGGACATCCTGGAACCAGGCCTCATCTCTGAGTTCCAGCGCCGGCTCAACCAGGTAGGACACCAGGTGGTGTAGAGAGGGGGGGTGTACTGTCCCTGATCTGTTTCACCTGTCTTTGTGCTTGTCTCCACCCCCCCTCTCTACACCACCTGGTGTACTACCTGGTTGAGCCGGCGCTGGAACTCACCACACCACGTGTCGCTCATCTTCCCCATTATCCCTTGTGTCATACCTGTTTTTTCAACCAGCGGTTTTGGATCACCTCATGCTTTCCCCCAGTCTCTCTTTTCTCATCCTCCTGGTTTTGACACTTGCCTGTCCTGACCCTGAGCCTGCACTCCGCACCACTCTGCCTGCCACTGACCCTGAGCCTGCTCTCCGCACCACTCTGCCTGCCACTGACCCTGAGCCTGCCCCTCGCACTGCTAGAAGAAGTCACAGCCCCCATTGTCTCCCCTCACACTACCAGGAGACGTCACAGCCCCCATTGTCTCCTCTCACACTACCAGGAGACATCACAGCCCCCATTGTCTCCCCTCACACTGCCAGGAGACGTCACGGCCCCCATTGTCTCCCCTCACACTACCAGGAGACGTCACAGCCCCCATTGTCTCCCCTCACACTACCAGGAGACGTCACAGCCCCCATTGTCTCCCCTCACACTACCAGGAGACGTCACAGCCCCCATTGTCTCCCCTCACACTACCAGGAGATGTCACAGCCCCCATTGTCTCCCCTCACACTGCCAGGAGACGTCACAGCCCCCATTGTCTCCCCTCACACTGCCAGAAGACGTCACGGCCCCTATTGTCTCCCCTCACACTACCAGGAGACGTCACAGCCCATCTCTCACAGCCCCCATTGTCTCCCCTCACACTGCCAGGAGACGTCACAGCCCCCATTGTCTCCCCTCACACTACCAGGAGACGTCACAGCCCCCATTGTCTCCCCTCACACTACCAGGAGACATCACAACCATCCTAACCGATAAGAGTGCACAACCAGACCCTAATGTTGTTACACATGAACATTACGCTCACATTGTTAAAAACAGAACTTGGGGTAAACCTTTAAGGTACGTGTTTTTGGTGCTTCTTACTCTGCACCAGCAGTCTCTGCTCGGAGGAATAGAGATCCAGGGGAACCAATTGAAAACCAGTAATCAAAAGGGTAAACATGGTCCAAAACCTGAGTAGACAAGTCACGCTTAGTGGTTCATATGTAGTCGTTTTGAAAAACTCTCAGAGTCAGAGTCAGTTGTTAGGATCAATTGTCGTAAGTGATTGAATTAACAACATCACCTACTCCATACAGGCCAATATGAATTTGACTATTGCTGGTTTTGTCCTTCTTTCTACTAATGATCAGTCTTAATGCTGTTACGGTCAGGTATAGCCCGGCATTATCAGGTATAGCCCGACTGCATCCTGGATAAGGAGGGGGGGATACTGCAGGGCCCTAAATTCTATTTCCCCCCACTGAATATGCTATGCTTTTCCCTGACTCCTCTGATAATATGACCGAGAGTTTAAAAGAAATAACACAGTTGGCTGATACCTACACCGTCCCCGGGAGAAGACTCCTGCTTCCCGTTTGGGTGGTTGAAAGATAAACTAGGACATTTTGGATTTAAGTTGTTTTCCATTCTGGTTCCATTACTGCTCTCTTTGATCGTTCTATTAATGTGCATCTGTGCAGCTGGCAAATAAGTACTTCATAAGGTTATGCTGCCAGACATGTTTATCCTTCATGTTCCTCATCCCCCTGGCTTCATGTTCCTCATCCCCCTGGCTTCATGTTCCTCACCCCCCTGGCTTTATGTTCCTCATCCCCCTGGCTTCATGTTCCTCATCCCCCTGGCTTCATGTTCCTCACCCCCCTGGCTTCATGTTCCTCACCCCCCTGGCTTCATGTTCCTCATCCCCCTGGCTTCATGTTCCTCATCCCCCTGGCTTCATGTTCCTCACCCCCCTGGCTTCATGTTCCTCACCCTCCTGGCTTCATGTTCCTCACCCTCCTGGCTTCATGTTCCTCACCCTCATGGCTTCATGTTCCTCACCCTCCTGGCTTCATGTTCCTCACCCTCCTGGCTTCATGTTCCTCACCCTCCTGGCTTCATGTTCCTCACCCCCCTGGCTTCATGTTCCTCACCCCCCTGGCTTCATGTTCCTCACCCCCCTGGCTTCATGTTCCTCACCCTCCTGGCTTCATGTTCCTCACCCTCCTGGCTTCATGTTCCTCACCCTCATGGCTTCATGTTCCTCACCCTCCTGGCTTCATGTTCCTCACCCTCCTGGCTTCATGTTCCTCATCCCCCTGGCTTCATGTTCCTCACCCTCCTGGCTTCATGTTCCTCACCCTCCTGGCTTCATGTTCCTCACCCTCCTGGCTTCATGTTCCTCACCCTCCTGGCTTCATGTTCCTCACCCTCCTGGCTTCATGTTCCTCACCCCCCAGGCCCTTATTTCTATCAATCTCCTGAGGATTGTTTGAAATCTAACGCACCTTTTATGGATGTTTCTTATAAATATTATGCTTGAGTCGCTTTGCTTTTGTTGAGGCCTGGTGGCCTCAAAGGGGGGGGGGAGTGAAGAGGGTTAAACCAAGGACTTATATGATAAACTGTAAGGTCTCCTCTTCAGGAGACCTCTGTGTGTGTGTGTTAAAACCTGTTTTTGAGTGTTGTGCCCTTCAGGCACTATCAGAAGGCGTCTACATTCAGACTCCTCCTGTCTGGATCCCACCGTGGTTGTCTGGTTCTCTGAGAACACAAGGCTGCCACAGACCTGATGAAACCAGCCACCTGTCAGAAGATGCTTAGACTCGTTCACCTTGCTATGACTCTATACTGATGAAAGGTCAAACTTCTGTCAAACCCACTTCTGAGCTTTTAATTGCTGATAAGATGGTTGCTGCTGTCAGGGGAGGTTAGATCTATTAAAATGTTGTTGCCAGGGAAAGTCACGCAAGGGGGATTGGGGAGGCTAAATGAGTTACAAGATGCCTTAGACATTTTGCAGAACCTGGGGAGAACTATCATATACTGTTAAACTGTACTCTGTACCAACTTCTGCTTACCATTGTATTACTAAAGGAGTATTTTAATACTTAAACAAAGAGTGTTTCCTTCCCATTACTAATGTATGGTTAATAATGTCATAGACCTGATCATTTGTTGAAGAAATTTACCAGCAATCTTACCAGCCAGCATCTTATTAGTGTTCTATTACAGTAACTATAGTGTTCTATTACTGTAACTATAGTGTTCTATTACTGTAACTATAGTGGTCTATTACTGTAACTATAGTGTTCTATTACTGTAACTATAGTGATCTATTACTGTAACTATAGTGTTCTATTACTGTAACTATAGTGGTCTATTACTGTAACTATAGTGTTCTATTACTGTAACTATAGTGGTCTATTACTGTAACTATAGTGGTCTATTACTGTAACTATAGTGGTCTATTACTGTAACTATAGTGTTCTATTACTGTAACTATAGTGTTCTATTACTGTAACTATAGTGTTCTATTACTGTAACTATAGTGTTATATTACTGTAACTATAGTGGTCTATTACTGTAACTATAGTGTTATATTACTGTAACTATAGTGATCTATTACTGTAACTATAGTGTTATATTGCTGTAACTATAGTGTTCTATTACTGTAACTATAGTGTTATATTACCGTAACTCAACTATAGTGTCCTATTACTGTAACTATAGTGTTCTATTACTGTAACTATAGTGTTCTATTACTGTAACTATAGTGTTCTATTACTGTATCTATAGTGTTATATTACTGTAACTATAGTGTTATATTACTGTAACTATAGTGATCTATTACTGTAACTCATCTATAGTGTTCTATTACTGTATCTATAGTGTTCTATTACAGTAACTATAGTGTTCTGTTACTGTAACTATAGTGTCCTATTACTGTAACTATAGTGTTATATTACTGTAACTATAGTGTTCTATTACAGTAACTATAGTGATCTATTACTGTAACTCATCTATAGTGTTCTATTACTGTATCTATAGTGTTCTATTACTGTAACTATAGTGTTCTATTACTGTAACTATAGTGGTCTATTACTGTAACTATAGTGGTCTATTACTGTAACTATAGTGTTCTATTACTGTAACTATAGTGGTCTATTACTGTAACTATAGTGTTATATTACTGTAACTATAGTGATCTATTACTGTAACTATAGTGGTCTATTACTGTAACTATAGTGTTGTATTACTGTAACTATAGTGGTCTATTACTGTAACTATAGTGGTCTATTACTGTAACTATAGTGTTCTATTACTGTAACTATAGTGGTCTATTACTGTAACTCATCTATAGTGTTCTATTACTGTATCTATAGTGTTCTATTACTGTATCTATAGTGTTCTATTACTGTAACTATAGTGTTCTATTACAGTAACTATAGTGATCTATTACTGTAACTATAGTGTTCTATTACAGTAACTATAGTGATCTATTACTGTAACTATAGTGTTCTATTACTGTAACTATAGTGTTCTATTTATCTCATAGATTCAGACCATTCATTTATCAAGCTAATTACTTAGTCTTGTTACGAGTCGCATGTGTCTGTCTGTCTGTCTGTCTGTCTGTCTGTCTGTCTGTCTGTCTGTCTGTCTGTCTGTCTGTCTGTCTGTCTGTCTGTCTGTCTGTCTGTCTGTCTGTCTGTCTGCCTGTCTGCCTGTCTGAGATGGCTATAAGGTGTAGAAGCCTTAACTGACTTCTCAGAAGCTTGCACCCCAAATGGTTCCCTATTCCCTATATAGTGCACTACTTTTGACCAGAGTCCGACGGTCTATATAGGGAATAGGGTGCCATTTGGGAAGTATCCACTGATGGACTCTAGTCTAGGAGCAGTGATAATGATGTCATTATCTCATGTTCTCAGACATCCCCGGCAGCAAATAACCAGTGCTATGGTATCACAAGAGATGCTCAAATAATCCCAGGGTTGATGAAATACAGGAGTCTTTGAAAATAACATATTGAGAGAAAACCCATGAGGATAATCGTAGCAACTGTTGCCATTGGAGTAACCACGCTGACAACCTACATTGAGTGGATTTCATAAGAAAACAGTCTGTTTTCTTTGGAGAAATGACTTAATACATTTGGAGAAATGACTTAATACAACTGTATGTAATAGAAGTAAAAGCAACAGGCGTTATTCAATTGTTATTCAATTGAGCACAACTGCTCAGACTAAAATGAATCCAACTGCTTCAACTAATAAGAATCCAACTGCTTCAACTAATAAGAATCAAACTGTTTAGACTAATAAGAATCCAACTGCTTGGACTAATAAGAATCGAACTGCTTCAACTAATAAGAATCCAACTGCTTCGACTAACACGAATCAAACTGCTTCGACTAATAAGAATCAAACTGCTTATACTAATATGAATCAAACTGTTTAGCCTAATAAGAATCAAATTACCGTTGGTTATGGCTATCAAGTGTACTGATCTTCACCGCACAGTCACAACCCAAACAGAACACTAGTCTCAGAGGTATGTAGCAATACATTTATTACACAATAAAGACAACATCAACATTAACCTAATTATACTGTACAGATTCATAGAGTGACAGACCATAGATTACAGCCCAAAATTAGACTGACAGACCATAGATTACAGTCCAAATTTAGACTAAAATAGAGAAAAGTCTGCCCGTTCTGACATGGCAGACTGTAGAGTGATGCATAGCAGACTGTAGAGTGATGCATAGCAGACTGTAGAGTGATGCATAGCAGACTGTAGAGTGTAATAGAGAGACCATCTTCCATTATATAATATATTTCCTGTCTCTATTAAGCATTGCACAATAACTTAAAATAATTTTCCTGTTTTTTTTACAATAACATTTCTCAGAGATCACAAGAAAATCCCCCCTCTTTATGTCTGATCCATAAATCACATCATCTATTTACTGTTCAACTGCCCCCCACCTCTCCTTATTCCAACTGCCCCCCACCTCTCCTTATTCCAACTGCCGCCCCACCTCTCCTTATTCCAACTGCCGCCCCACCTCTCCTTATTCCAACTGCCGCCCACCTCTCCTTATTCCAACTGCCGCCCCACCTCTCCTTATTCCAACTGCCCCCCACCTCTCCTTATTCCAACTGCCGCCCCACCTCTCCTTATTCCAACTGCCCCCCACCCCTCCTTATTCCAACTGCCGCCCACCTCTCCTTATTCCAACTGCCGCCCCACCTCTCCTTATTCCAACTGCCGCCCACCTCTCCTTATTCCAACTGCCGCCCCACCTCTCCTTATTCCAACTGCCCCCCACCCCTCCTTATTCCAACTGCCGCCCCACCTCTCCTTATTCCAACTGCCGCCCCACCTCTCCTTATTCCAACTGCCGCCCCACCTCTCCTTATTCCAACTGCCGCCCCACCTCTCCTTATTCCAACTGCCGCCCCACCTCTCCTTATTCCAACTGCCGCCCCACCTCTCCTTATTCCAACTGCCCCCCACCTCTCCTTATTCCAACTGCCGCCCCACCTCTCCTTATTCCAACTGCCGCCCCACCTCTCCTTATTCCAACTGCCGCCCCACCTCTCCTTATTCCAACTGCCCCCCACCTCTCCTTATTCCAACTGCCGCCCCACCTCTCCTTATTCCAACTGCCCCCACCTCTCCTTATTCCAACTGCCGCCCCACCTCTCCTTATTCCAACTGCCGCCCCACCTCTCCTTATTCCAACTGCCCCCCCACCTCTCCTTATTCCAACTGCCGCCCACCTCTCCTTATTCCAACTGCCCCCACCTCTCCTTATTCCAACTGCCCCCCACCTCTCCTTATTCCAACTGCCGCCCCACCTCTCCTTATTCCAACTGCCGCCCCACCTCTCCTTATTCCAACTGCCGCCCCACCTCTCCTTATTCCAACTGCCACCCCACCCTAATGTCAACTGCCCCCCCACCCTCTCCTTATTCCACTGCCCCCCACCTCTCCTTATTCCAACTGCCGCCCCACCTCTCCTTATTCCAACTGCCACCCCACCTCTCCTTATTCCAACTGCCGCCCCACCTCTCCTTATTCCAACTGCCCCCCACCTCTCCTTATTCCAACTGCCGCCCCACCTCTCCTTATTCCAACTGCCCCCCACCTCTCCTTATTCCAACTGCCGCCCCACCTCTCCTTATTCCAACTGCCGCCCCACCTCTCCTTATTCCAACTGCCGCCCCACCTCTCCTTATTCCAACTGCCGCCCCACCTCTCCTTATTCCAACTGCCGCCCCACCTCTCCTTATTCCAACTGCCGCCCCACCTCTCCTTATTCCAACTGCCCCCCACCTCTCCTTATTCCAACTGCCGCCCCACCTCTCCTTATTCCAACTGGCCGCCCCACCTCTCCTTATTCCAACTGCCCCCCACCTCTCCTTATTCCAACTGCCGACCACCTCTCCTTATTCCAACTGCCCCCCACCTCTCCTTATTCCAACTGCCGCCCCACCTCTCCTTATTCCAACTGCCGCCCCACCTCTCCTTATTCCAACTGCCGCCCCACCTCTCCTTATTCCAACTGCCGCCCCACCTCTCCTTATTCCAACTGCCCCCACCTCTCCTTATTCCAACTGCCCCCCACCTCTCCTTATTCCAACTGCCCGCCCCACCTCTCCTTATTCCAACTGCCGCCCCACCTCTCCTTATTCCAACTGCCACCCCACCCTAATGTCAACTGCCCCCCCCACCTCTCCTTATTCCAACTGCCCCCCACCTCTCCTTATTCCAACTGCCGCCCCACCTCTCCTTATTTCAACTGCCCCCCACCCCTCCTTATTCCAACTGCCACCCCACCCTGAATGTCAACTGCCCCCTCACCCTAATGTCAACTACCCCCCCACCCCTCCTTATTTCAACTACCCCCCCCCACCCCTCCTTATTTCCAACTGCCCCCCCACCCTAATTTCAACTGCCCCCCACCCCCTCCTTATTCCAACTGCCGCCCCACCCCCCTTATTTCAACTGCCCCCCACCCCTCCTTATTTCAACTGCCCCCCCACCCTAATTTCGACTGCCCCCCCACCCTCATTTCAATTGCCCCCCACCCCTCCTTATTTAAACTGTCCCCCCACCCTCCTCATTTCAACTCCCCCCACCCCTCCTTATTTAAACTGCCCCCCCCTCCTCATTTCAACTCCCCCCCACCCCTCCTTATTCAACTGCCCCCCCACTCCTCCTTATTCCAACTGCCCCCCCCCCACCCCTCCTTATTCCAACTGCCCCCCACCTCTCCTTATTCCAACTGGCCGCCCCACCTCTCCTTATTCCAACTGCCCCCCCACCTCTCCTTATTCCAACTGCCGCCCCACCTCTCCTTATTCCAACTGCCGCCCCACCTCTCCTTATTCCAACTGCCGCCCCACCTCTCCTTATTCCAACTGCCCCCCACCTCTCCTTATTCCAACTGCCGCCCCACCTCTCCTTATTCCAACTGCCGCCCCACCTCTCCTTATTCCAACTGCCGCCCCACCTCTCCTTATTCCAACTGCCCCCCACCTCTCCTTATTCCAACTGCCGCCCCATCTCTCCTTATTCCAACTGCCCCCCACCTCTCCTTATTCCAACTGCCGCCCCACCTCTCCTTATCCAACTGCCCCCCACCTCTCCTTATTCAACTGCCGCCCCACCTCTCCTTATTCCAACTGCCGCCCCCACCTCTCCTTATTCCAACTGCCCCCCACCTCTCCTTATTCCAACTGCCGACCCACCTCTCCTTATTCCAACTGCCCCCCACCCTCCTTATTCCAACTGCCGCCCCACCTCTCCTTATTCCAACTGCCGCCCCCACCTCTCCTTATTCCAACTGCCGCCCCACCTCCTCCTTATTCCAACTGCCGCCCCACCTCTCCTTATTCCAACTGCCCCCCCCTCTCCTTATTCCAACTGCCCCCCACCTCTCCTTATTCCAACTGCCGCCGCCCACCTCTCCTTATTCCAACTGCCCGCCCCACCTCTCCTTATTCCAACTGCCACCCCACCCTAATGTCAACTGCCCCCCCACCTCTCCTTATTCCAACTGCCCCCCACCTCTCCTTATTCCAACTGCCGCCCCACCTCTCCTTATTCCAACTGCCGCCCCACCTCTCCTTATTCCAACTGCCGCCCCACCTCTCCTTATTCACAACTGCCGCCCCAACCTCTCCTTATTCCAACTGCCGCCCCACCTCTCCTTATTCCAAACTGGCCCCCCACCTCTCCTTATTCGCACTGCCCCCACCTCTCCTTATTCCAACTGGCCGCCCCACCTCTCCTTATTCCAACTGCCGCGCCCCACCTCTCCTTATTCCAACTGCCACCCCACCCTATGTCAACTGGCCCCCCCACCTCTCCTTATTCCAACTGCCCCCCCACCTCTCCTTATCCCAACTGCCCGCCCCACCTCTCCTTATTTCAACTGCCCCCCCACCCCTCCTTATTCCAACTGCCACCCCACCCTAATGTCAACTGCCCCTCACCCTAATGTCAACTACCCCCCCACCCCTCCTTATTTCAACTACCCCCCCACCCCTCCTTATTTCAACTGCCCCACCACCCTAATTTCAACTGCCCCCCCACCCCTCCTTATTCCAACTGCCGCCCCACCTCTCCTTATTCCAACTGCCGCCCCACCTCTCCTTATTCCAACTGCCCCCCACCTCTCCTTATTCCAACTGCCCCCCACCTCTCCTTATTCCAACTGCCGCCCCACCTCTCCTTATTCCAACTGCCGCCCCACCTCTCCTTATTCCAACTGCCCACCCCACCTCTCCTTATTCCAACTGCCCCCACCTCTCCTTATTCCAACTGCCCCCCACCTCTCCTTATTCCAACTGCCGCCCCACCTCTCCTTATTCCAACTGCCGCCCCCACCTCTCCTTATTCCAACTGCCACCCCACCCTAATGTCAACTGCCGCCCCACCTCTCCTTATTCCAACTGCCCCCCACCTCTCCTTATTCAAACTGCCGCCCCACCTCTCCTTATTCCAACTGCCCCCCACCTCTCCTTATTCCAACTGCCCCCCACCTCTCCTTATTCCAACTGCCGCCCCACCTCTCCTATTCCAACTGCCCCCACCTCTCCTTATTCCAACTGCCGACCCACCTCTCCTTATTCCAACTGCCCCCCACCTCTCCTTATTCCAATAACTGCCGCCCCCACCTCTCCTTATTCC